>NW_011353395.1:20221-20913 GCF_000735185.1 Notothenia coriiceps | reverse complement strand
TTCAGGCGTCGCCGCTCTGCTGTGCCATTTCATATGAAAACAAATTCTGAAACAAACTACGAGTAAAAAAAAAAAAGAGCTTATTTAAGAAGTGCCTATTGAGACAGAGTGTTTTGTACAGGGTGTGTAATTTTAAAAATTCAGGAATGATGTGTTAAATGTCCCCCCCCCCATATAATTTCATGCTTAATTGTCCAACATAATGTGTATTCAGCCTGGGATTTATCCCACTTCATTTTGTATTTATACCCCTAAGCCAAGCGCCTCTGTAAACATTGTTTAGTTGTGAAGGTTACGCACAGTCTGTTTACACCAGACTCTCAGAAAAGACCGTTTTTAATGTCAGTGGCCAAAATCATGGGGAAATAAAGTATAGAGAAGAGTATATAAAAGACATTCCCGCTGTTATCACATTCACAGTTCAGTATTTCTGCAAAGTACCCTGATGTAGCATTGACTTTTTGCAGCTTTAAGATAATCCCTTACCATTAAATGACACTGTCGTCGATACACGAGCACACTTTCTGGTTCATTTGTGAGTGATTTAACATTTTATAGTTTAAATTCGGGCATTACCACCCCTTTAGTGTGTTTGATTTGTACGGTTCTTGCTGTCTAAATGGATTTCCTGTTTATCATGTGTTTTCTGGCCTTATTGCTTTTCTTTTACCACGTTTAGCTCCTTTCCCCCC
>NW_011353395.1:7701-20206 GCF_000735185.1 Notothenia coriiceps | reverse complement strand
CCCCCCCCCGCTGTAGACCGTGCCAAATGAGCCTGATTGGCGTATGATGTATGCCGTTCACTCTCACTTGCCATAACATAAATCATGATGGTAACACTGGTTTATTTCTCCAGAATAAACCCATTACCTAATTGTGAGTCCACTTCAGCAGTGCTTTTATCAACTGGTCCTGATGGTTTGTCTATCATACAGAGGAATAAAATGTTTTATTGAATAAAGAACAGAGCTGTGTGTTTCTTATATAAACGTGTATCACAAAATGTCATAAATGATCATTTACTACTGTGTTAAAAAAGTCATATTCTTATTTTTAAGATTTTTTTATATTTAAACTACTGTTATATGTTGTATATTCCTACATTCTTTTTTTTAACATCGTTTTTATTTCATTTTGTACATATTTGTCTGTTTATATATATTTTTTTATCGGAGTGTCACAAGTATTTATATCCGTGTGGAAACCACCCTGTTGTAATTGCGCCTGTCCGCCACCAGGTGTCGCTGTTGCTCGTGTTTTTAGAGGGGAACGCTTCACTGGTGATTCGTGGACAGTTACCACACAGTCAATCAGATAACTAAGATTATTTGGAATAATTCCAAAAATATATATATTTATATTAGTTAGAAATAATACAATTAAAAAATGTTATAAACAGGGATATATTGACATGAGAAATTGAGAAAATAAAATGGAAAATAAAACACTTAACACAATAGGATCAAACAAAACAAAAATAATTCATGGGAAATAACGAGGTTAGAGTAAAGTGTTAAATAATTAGAAAATAAGAAAAATAATTACAAATGATTACATAGAATGATAACTTAAAATAAAGAACGTGCTAAAAAATAATAAAAATATGTAAGTAAACATACTGTAAGAATTGAAAGAACAATGTCTAATAAAACATTACAAAACATATACAAATTAAAATAGAGCTCAAATATTTTTATTTACATAAGCAGTTAAAGTAGAATGTACTTGTACTTCAATATATAACATATATTACAATATATACGGTAATAATGTTGAGTTTGAAAAGGTCTATTTTTAGGTTTATAAATGTTTAAGAACGTGCATCCCTGTTTGATTTATTGCAACACTTCTCCTTGTATCACCTGAGTTTCAATTGAGTGTTTTTCACCACAACATGCACTTAAAATATTAAATTAAAAGTGTGCAGATGCATGTAAGATATCAGGTATGGCGTTAATGTTTATTCGCACAGTTTTAAATGGGTTGTTTTCAATGTATTATTATGTTTATATAAATCCTAATTCCTTAGATGTGCATCCAGCATTCCCACTGGTGTAAATTTGAAGTATTGCAACACTTTTCCTTTTATAACCTGAGTTGTTATGGCTTCTTTTTTTGCACTTAAAACCTCCACTTAAGTGAGTGTGAAAGGAACAGTGTTCAGATGCAGGGTCAGATATGAAGCATCAAAATAACCTGTGGAGTATTAGTATTAATAAGACAATAATGTTGAATAGCACAGGTTTATATAAATCCAAAGACCTTTATGTGCATCCATGTTAGTAAGCAGCATTTCCATTGGTGTACATTTGATGTATTGCAACACCTTTCCTTTATAACCTGAGTTTTTATGGGGTTTATTTAGTACTTTAGTATTAATAAGATATTAATGTTGAATGGCACAGTTTTTAAAGGGTTTTATATAAATCCAAAAGCCTTAAATGTGCATCCATGTTAGTAAGCAGTATTCCCACTGGTGTAAGTTTGGTGTATTGCAACACCTTTCCTTGTATAACCGTAAGAGTTTGGATGTTTTTTTGTGTTTTTTTGCTCCACAACAACATGCACTTAAAGGCTGGGGAAAGTGTGCAGATGCTTGCTGCTGAACAGCATCGTGTCACCCAGGTGGATGTACGTATGGAGCCCCGTGATGCGGTGTGGGGGAGGATGATAAACACTCGCTCCGCACAGCAGGAGGAACATGGCGGCACAGTCAGCCAGCACAAATGTTGTTTCACTACCACGAAGGTCAGAGAAGCTTCTGAAAACCAGGATTTAACACCGACGACAGGGAACCAACTCTCTCACCGTGAGTACCCTCATGTGTTGGGGTTCGTGTTGCAGGGGAACCGGGTGTTTCGACGGTGTGAATCCGATGCAAAGGGCTTCAATCTCGGCTGTGTGTCTGTCTGGCTTCGGCGTTAGCATGTTAGCTCCTCGGCTAAGTCAATAGTGTTTTCTGCAGGAATTACACAGAGAGCCTGTGAGCTACTTATTGCACTGTTTGTCAGCCGGTTAAACTCAACAATAAGAAATATATGGACATTTTAAAGTGAGCTATTCGTGCACATTTGTTTCATATGTGGTTGTTTTTTTTTGCTGAGTGACCGTGCACACAACACCGGACGAAGTTGGCATGCTAACAGTTAGCTTTAGTCTGTCGTTGTCAGAAATAAGAGAGGCAGGAGACTCCTCTCTGCTCTCATGTGTGTTTTCAGCGGTTTCTGTGGTTGTTGAGCTCTTATCCAACATGCTTCTTCTCCCTGTGTATGTGGAGGAAATGTCTGCAGGGTGCATGGAGCTTTTTTTCTGCTGAACTAATGTTTCTCTCATGTGTTTGCGTTGTGGAGCTGCTGCTGCACCACCAGGCTAGTTAGCAGCAGAGCTATACCGGGGGCAAAGTGTCCAGAAAGTTGGGCATAGACTGAAGAAGAAGCGGGGAAAAGGGGAACAGTGCTGCTTTATGTGTGTGTGTACCACAATCAGCTGGTCCCATGCTACTTGTACGTGATAAAGGAAAGGATAGCGGTTTTTAAGATGTGTGTGCATGACCCAAAAGCGTGGAAAATGAAAACAATGCAGCTGGTAAAACATCAAAACTTAAATGTATGTGTATCACAACATGGCGACACAAGTCCCATGCTTCTTGTATGTGATTTAGGAAATATTAGATATGCTCTCTGCAGTGTGTGCATGCTGCAGAAGCGTGGAAATGAAAACAATGCAGCTTTTAAAACATCAATACGTATATTTATCCGATCACAACATGGCGACACAAGTCTCATGCGTCCTTTTGAAGGTTTTAGTCCATTTTATCTGCTCTGTGCAGGGTGAGCATGCTCCAGTGTGGCTTTGTTGTGCTCAGAGTGCTCTCCTTTTAAGGCTCTCCTGCTCCACTGCTCCAGGACTATACAACTTTTGCCATTTCAGTGATTGTCAGCTTTTCCTCTGGGTGAAGTTGCAGGAAGGCATGCAGCTGAACCAGTCGGGCGGCTTCTGTTGCATCTCTGCCCTCCTGATGGCGCACAGCTCTCCTGTCACAACACTCCTCTGAGGTCTAACCTGGCATGTTCTCCACATGTGGCTTGGCTGCAACTTCAGGCGCTTCTGTGAGGATTTGATGGGTTTCAGTCCGATCTAACGGGTCGTTAAATGCAAAGTAAACTCTGGAGGAGTTCAACAGAAACAATGATGGTATGCTTTACTTTAGAGAGCTAGAGCTGCAGATACACCTACTAGTTTGATTGTTATTAAGCATTTAACCTTGAAAGAGTGCAGAAAATGCGGTTTCCAGCCTCTCAAATATACAGCAATGCTGCTTTTTGTCTCTCTATACATCAGAATAAAGTCAATATCTTTGGTTTATGGTCTGGGAAAACAAGACATTGGCAGGCTTCATCTTGTACCCCTATTTTCGGACCTTTTATCAATCAAACCACAAGCATTTTCTGGCATTTTTGTACGAAAAACAACTTAAACTATTAATTTAATATCGAAGTAGTTGGCGTTTATCTTTTCTGTGGCCTTCTCCTTGCTACTCTTCATGTCGTGTTTTTTTAATAAAACAGTTTGTCCTTGGATGACGGGAAGTCGGGAGTAAAATATTCCTCCACCATCGACCGTATTTAATTTTTGGGAGTGAGATGAGGACACTCTGCATGGACATGACGCCTGACTGCTTTCTCCTAGATACATTCATGCATTCCTGCAGTATGAAGTCCTCCTTTTGTTGTTGTTGGTTATAGCATGCTAGTTTGAATCATAGTCCAGTGTTTCCCGCTCTAGCTGTCACTCTGATAGTTGTGTTTTGTGTCATGTCGACTCCCCAGTGATGGCGGGATGTTTGTTTTGCATGAGGACACCTGAGGAATTCATGCGAGCACGTGGATGTTTATACAGGGGACTTGGCAGCTTTTCTCTGTGAAGTTGCTTCGCCCTGCACACACTGTAAACTACAGCCAGAGGTGTGTGTGATACCTGTCCGAAAAACAATTTCCCCTTCACACAGCCTGTCATTTCCCTCTCTCACACACCTCGCTGTGTATTGTTGTGCGGCTCTTTGAGCAGGCCGTGTTCAATCGTAAATCAAAGCTGTGTTTTCTCGTGGACACAAACGGCCCGTCTTGTAATCGCTGACTTTTGCCCTGTGACAGTGTGTCTTTGTTGCGTCACCTAAGTGATACTGTAATCATCTGACCCTTGTTCTGTAACCAGCGCTCTGCTGTTCTCTCTCTCTCTGTGTCTCTGGTAAATGAGGCTCTGAAGCTCCAATAAAATGCAGAATTAAAACACATTTATTTATGTATTTATGTCTCATAGAAGTGCAACTACATGTAATCCCTTTTATCTGACTCCTGGTTTGATTTATAACATACTGTAAGAAAATAGTGAAAAATGTCCGTCCCACTGCCTTTAAACTCACCTTTTAAAATGATTAGTCATTTAATCCATCATCTACCATTTAAGAAACTCAATTAATGGCCTTTTTAAAAAGGTCACATTTGAAGCTAAAATTCCACATTTTCTGGTCGTATAGGACTGAATGTATTATATTATATAAGCTACCATTGTACTGGGCTTATTAAATGTTGTGTTCGGGTCTCCCGTGACCCGTTTCAAGTTAAAATGATATAATAACTACGCTCTAGTGTTTTGTATGGGAACAAGGCTTCATGATATCCTCCACAACAGATTTATAAACACTACAAAACTGATTTTGACAATTTTTGCCAAGTCTGAAGGTCTCTAAAAAAAAAAAAAAGTGTATAATTTGGTGTTGGGGTCTGGGGAGACCCAGCAGAATTGTTGTGGGTCACTCGGGGTCAAATTTGGCCCAATCAAGATTCATCTTTGATTTTAGACACCCCTCCCCCTCCCTTCATCCACTGTAACAATCATTTTTCGCAACATGCACCTGGTCTCCCCTCCCTCTGGTCCCACCCCCCACGGGAACTCAACCTTTCTCAAAGAACATGTACACTACCACTTGAACCTGAACTCACACAAGGTGTAATGTGTTTTGGGGCCATAACATTAAATTACAACAGGACTGTACGGTTATGAATGCATAATAAGTTAATTATGATGTAGTTAAAACAATATCGGATGATAGTCATATTTTTTTAGACTGTTTTGGACTGAGATAAGTCATCTGTCAAAACTGACCCGCCAACACCATGAACGGTGACGGCTTTCGAACACAACACAAGGGTTAAACCCTCTAAATGGGTCATGTTGGAGAAATCCTTGACGCATGTAAGACCAATCTGAAGAACATTTTTATTATTTTATTATCCTCTTGTTCTTACATATCAGATTAAAACAAAGCAACAAATCTGTAAATAACTTTGAAGACAGGGTGATAAGTAAACAAACTATTTGGTTATTTATAATTTAACTTACAAAATCAGGATCCGGTCCCAGTAGCTACGACAGTCTGAATAAGTTTGACTGTTATGATAGTTGGTAACTTGTGTTAAAAATACTCATACTACTAATTAATAATGTTATATTTGTATTACTTTTTCTTGCTTTAACTTCTTATGTTTGTATCATTTTAAAAATATTTCTTATACATTTCTTTTTAAATAGAGCAACAAAACCCATTTTCCCATCGGATAAAATATTCAGATTGACTGTTTTTAGGTGCATTTGGCCCAGACAAAGTGATATATGACCCGGATCAGTCTGGATGCATCACTTCTACATTAAATAAATAAGCTGCATTAATCTACCCCGTACAGTAAGACAAACTGCACGATGTAACGCCGGTTAATTAAATACGTTTTTCCTCTCGTTAAGTTCATAGAGCAATAAAACCCATTTCCCCTGGGATACAGTATTCTGATTTACAGTTTGTGGGTACATTCGGCATATGCACATATGACACGGATTGTCTTCTACAATAACTGCATTAAATAAATAACCTAAATGAATGTAACACGGGGTTAATTAAAGATGTTTTTCCTCTCGTTAAGTTGGTGTGCAACAGATCTGCGTTGTGTAACGTGTCCGTCTCCTCCCGTCTCCTCTGCGTTCGTGCTGTCATGGAAACAGCCGTGTGACAGGTCCGTGGTGGGCGTGAGGGATGAGCTGTGGGGAAAAGGGCCAAGATATTACAGCGAGAGGAGGAGGAGGAAGAGCAGTGTTTCCTCCTCTTCCTCCTCCTCCCTGCCTCCAGGCCTGGTGTCATTGTGTTGTTTAGCTGACCTCAAACCAGCCATCCCATCCCTCTGTGTTGTAAACAGCCGCCTGTACACTGACTGTAGAAACAGGTTATCATTTAACGACGTTACAAAGCTTTATGTATTTATTTAACCACAGACAGGGAAGCGAATCGGCCCCCAAAATTAAATACACGGTCCGCAACAAATACCAGAATCACAAATGCTTTACTCGCCACATTTACAGAGAAGATACAGTGCAGATACAGTGCTTCCCACAGAATTAGATTCTATTTGTGGGGGCACCGAACCCCACCCCCCCCACCCCCCCGGCCAAGAAAAGCCAAAGGCCCCTTAACCTATTCGGTGGTCCATGCATCACCCCCCCACGCCCCCCCCCTCAAATAAGATAATACATGCGAGTTCATGGCTACTGTAGACAACGATCATGTTGCTCTGTGTTGCGTTGTTAATGAGTGAGACACACCGGAGTTGAGGATCTGTGGAGTTTATTCTCCCAAAAATATCATTTACAATTTACAATTTACAATTCAGGTATTTAGCAGACGCCTTATTCCAAAGCGACTTACAGTGACCAATTACAGGGACATTCTCCCTGGAGTAACCGAGGGCTGAGTGCCTTACTCAAGGGCACACTAGTGGTGGTGTTCCAGGCAGGATTTGAACTCGCAACCTTCCGATCATCAGCCCACCTCACTATCCATTAGACAAAAAAAGAAAAAAATTATAATAATAAAAACGTATTATACTAATAATTTTTTTTTTTTTATGAGTTCCATTTGTGGCGGACGATATTTAATTGTGGTGGCCCGCCACAATTAAATCAATGTATGGGAAACACTGAGATAAGAGTCCAAGAAAGTAGATTGATATATCAAATAGAAAGGCATATCACGCGATGAGAATAAAAAACAATAAGCCATTACTGCCATTGCATAAAAAGAGGTTACGGCATATTTAAAAGTGAGAAATGTACTGTGCAGATTAAAGTATAAACAATAGATTTATATTTAAAATAAAAAGGCATATCAGATGCTAATAAGAATTAAAAACAGATAAGCAAACATACATGGTATACAACGAGGTAACAAGGTCTCAGCATTTAAAAAAAGTGAGTCAGTAGAGGCAGTAACATTAACAAATTGTAAAACAAATTAAGTGTTTATTGCATACGCAGTGGTATTGCACAGCCGTTTCAGACGACGACGACAACAACGACAACAACAACAAATAGAGTCACGATTAAAATCAGCCACATCTCAAAGTTTATTATCTTAATGCTCGAACAGAAGACCCTCTGTGTGGCTACCTGCTCTCAATTAGCTTCTTAGCCTATTTAAAGTGCGATGGCCTTTTAAATGCATTACTGTGTTTATATGATATAAAAACGTTATGCGCAACATGGAAATGAAACGGTGCTCTGTATTGGATGTTTCTGATCTAAATATACAATTTAATCTCAATTATCAAGATTGTTAGTTTCGACGTTCTTCTGCAGGATCTATAATGCATCACACCGAACATTTAGGAACATTTAAGTCTTATATTGGCATTAATGTAATGTTAGAGTCCTTGTGATCATTTCCAGGTGTGTTAATCCCCAGTGGCCGTCCATTTGGGTTAGAATAATAACCCTGGTATAATTTAAAATGTGTAATGTTTTCAGAGCTGAGGTTTGTAACGGCACACCTCCAGAGATCCTCAGGCTCTCGGGCAATGCAATGATTTGGACGGCACGCACGCTCGCTCGCTCGCTCTCTCTCTCTCTCTCACATATATGTAGGTCAGCCCCAGCAAAGTGCATATTGATCTGGAGCTAAATGATATGGTGGCGTCTGCTGCTCGATGCTAAGAAGGTGCCCTCAGCCAGTTAGCTTCAGCAGAGGAGACGACAGAGGTCACATGATCCTGGACAATTCTGCAGCTGTTTCCTGCAGGAAGTAGAGACTTCATCTGGACAATACTGCACTTCTAAAGAACTGTTAAAGGTGGGGTGGGTCATTTTGGAGAAACCAGCTCGAGTGCGCTAGAATTTGAAAATACACAACCGGAAAAAGTCTGTCACTTCCTTACAGAGCCCCTCCCCCAACACACACGAGGCGCCTTTACGTTTTGAATTGAACATTAGACATATGGCAGATTACAAAATAAAAGAAATGGTGTGCAGTTACTATAAATCAGTTTAAAGTACAGACCAAGAATATAATTACATTTGAATATATATATATATTCATGTTGAACTGTGACCTCAGTTTCATTGACATATCTACACTTTAGTTCATGTTCAAATGGACATAAAGCCTTGAATGTGTGATGGTGCAGAGCAGCGGTTTCTCTCTCGTCATAAAGCCAGAGGAATGTAGGGATTCAGTTTCAGGCGTTTCACTTCTGCACGTTGAGGGTCAAACTCTGACCAGCGTCTTCCTCTGCTGACTCAGCACTGTTCTGCTCTGACCTATAATGTGGCTTTGCTTTATCTGCACAGTTCCCACCGGGGGAGGGGCGTCTCGTTACCTCCCACTCTGTGCACTTCAGGTTCAAATTATCGCTAAATGAAGCATCAGCCGAGCGTCTTGTTTTCCTTTTTATTAATCGAGCCGCATAAAAAAAAAACGTGCGCAGGTTCACGAGCGTCGCATCACGCCCCGTTAACTCGCACAATTACACCGTAAATGGAGAGTTAAACGGGCGATAGGCGTGTAAATCAGCGCAGTTACCTGATGGACATGCAGCTGCCACGGATTTTAATTAAGAATTGAGTCATTAAGTCATAAAATGTCTAATGTGACACATTTAACAAGAAACACACAATGATCAGAGACGGAGGAGAGAGCAAAGCAATTATTTCGCCTCATTTGACCCAAAGTATGATCTGGTTTCCGTGCGTAGGGACCATTTATAGCTATACAATTTAAATATAATGATTTTTCTGAAAGTGAGAAAGGTAGGGCAGGAGTAGATAATGTCAACATGTGTTCACACTCTGCGGCTGACAATGTTTTTATTTAATCTTTATATTGTCAGGCAGTCTTCTCCAGATGAAGATCTGTTTTCACAACCTGGCATCAAGAAAGCATTGAGAGAAGTCGTGTGTATCCCACGAGTGCTTTACAGCAACAATAGAGATTATGCACTCTCTGAAATCCTGCATCATTTCATTCCCGATCAAACACAATTACCTGTGTTTGTCTCCCATGCATGAGCGTGCACGTGTGTTTGTTTGCTCTTTCATTCATGCTTTCCACTGCAGAGATTTGTGGTTTTGGCACCTGAAGACGAGAGCCGTCAAAACAAAACCTCCCTCTCATCCGGCAGAGCAAAACAAAGACTCTCATTGGAGAGCAGATTACAGCAGGATGTTAGTCTGACGCACACACGCACACACACACACACACACACACACACACACACACACACACACACACACACACACACACACACACACACACACACACACTCACTCAACTTCCGTTACTACATTAGACGGCTCAGAAGTTACCGTATAGTTTCTCGCCGTCATTACAAATGGATATTTAGATAATATTTCACTAGTCTTTGGGAAGGTGCCTTACACTTACTGGGACACTTTCAGACACGTTTCAACCCAGCTGTTATTGTTTAATTTGAATATAAAGTCAGACAAAGCTGCATAAGTTTGACAGCTTTCATTGACCTCCTGTTTCTGAGCATTTCCCCACTTATGTGCCATTTAAATACTCGTTATGAATCCAAAACTCTTTTACTTCCCTATGTCTTAATGTCTTATTGGGACACGTTCAGACACATTTGAACCCAGCTGTTATTGTTTTAATTAGTATACAAAGTTAGACATATTGTATTGACCTCTGTTTCTGAGCATTTCCCCACTTATGTGCCTTTTAAATACTCGTTATGAATCCAAAACTCTTTTACTTCGCTATGTCTTATATGGGACTTAAGATGTTTACTAAGCTGTTGTGCATATGGCAATATCATCTTTAAATCATTTTTAAACTGGTAGATATCCCTGGATTACATGTTGGATAAAGGGAGAGACTGCAGAGACTCACGGTTGCTTTTGGATGTGTTTTGTGCTTCCATGTGTGTGCACGGATGTAACAGGTGCATGTGATCAGAGGTGGGAAGAAGTGGAGTACCTTGACTTCTTACATTTTTTACCTTGACTTCTTACATTTTGAACCCAAATACCTGTACTTTCTACTTCTTACATGTTGAACTCAAATACCTGTACTTTCTACTTCTTACATGTTGAACTCAAATACCTGTACTTTCTACTTCTTACATGTTGAACACAAATACCTGTACTTTCTACTTCTCACATGTTGAACTCAAATACCTGTACTTTCTACTTCTTACATGTTGAACACAAATACCTGTACTTTCTACTTCTCACATGTTGAACTCAAATACCTGTACTTTCTACTTCTCACATGTTGAACTCAAATACCTGTACTTTCTACTTCTCACATGTTGAACTCAAATACCTAACCACATAGACCGAAGATGTGAATCACACCTCTTTCATCTACAGGACATACCAACAACACAGCGACAACTAGACAATACCACCATTAAACGGAGACTCCACAAGGCCCCCAGTAACATTAATAGGATAAATATACAATATAACGACAGAAATATGAAACGCGGAGTGAGAGCCAACAGTATTAGCTTGCGAATAACAAATAAAAACAGAATATATTCTACATACAGATAGTAATCGATCTTTGATCGACAACTAGACTAGACTGATAAACACTAAGTATTGTGCGACTCCAGATTAGACAGCCAAAACTACACTCTCAATAGTACGACTGACGAATACTAAGCTGTGCGATGAGAACGATACAGTGTACGTCGCCAAACTCGCCTGTTTTGTGTGAAGTCCAATCTTAATAGTGGCATCGATAAAATTAAAATGGAGAAGTTATGATGGCCAATTGATCAATAATCTAATACAAATCAAAGTGACAAAGCCAGTGAGTAATGACATAGGCGCTCGAACGATAACTAATAGAACATAGACACAAAGAGAGATATACATCCCCCTCTCTAGCGAGGGTAAGATAATAAGGGCACAATAACATTCATGAAAGTGAAACTTATTACATCAATTAAGATGATAATAATAAAACAAATATAGCTTAGTATAGTTAACAAATTTCGAGTTATTTATTGGTTTTTTCTGGAAAACTAGCCGTGAAGAGTAAATCAGGCTTCTAAATTTGAAATTGCCTGTAAAACCTGGCCGTTTTTATAAGATGCCTTTGAGAATCCTGTGTGTAGGAAATGAAATCATCTTTATTCTATAGCACAATTTTTATGAGACACACTATCAACTGCAGTGTAAGAAGAATGAAGACGAAACCCAATGACCGACCGGCTTTTGGTGAGTACGCGCATATGACGTGCGGCCTCAGGGGCCGGCCTTCATGGGACCTCAATCCCTTCCGATAGTCATCCTTCGACGACCCTGAGGGGTCGTCGAAGATGCTGTCGGAAGTCTCATTCTAGTGGTCTTGCGACTGTGGGGAGTAGAGTGGCGAGGGTACAAAAGAAAAAAAACGGTATTCATCAGAGAGACGCAAACACGCGACCCGATTACGATTATTACGATTACGTCGTTTATGTTACCGCCAAGTTTTTGAAAGTCTCAAAATGCCCCGTACCAAACGTTAGCGGGACGGTTAGTCTTTGACCCGTGAAAAAGAGGTGTCTATCGATGGTGGAGAGCGTCGTGATTTTTACCCCCATTTTCAAGGAGCCGCTGATTCGATGAGAAAAACACACTTGCGTTGTATCCCCATGATTGCCTGTGAATTTCCCCTTTCTTGAGGCGCACTTGGCCGACTAACAATCGAATTACTTACAAAGGTACGACTTGTTGCGTTGTACCTGTCAAAAGTAACCAGGGAGGAAGAAATCTTCTGGTCCTTTACTACCTATGTGCCTAGCACAAGTTTAGGGTTATCCGGCGTTACTGAGGATTTACTTATTGACAGTGCGGTGGTTTGTGTGTAAGGTTTGATTGCATTGGTCGGACAAACACTTTACTCTCTTAAAA
>NW_011353395.1:4707-7656 GCF_000735185.1 Notothenia coriiceps | reverse complement strand
TTCCATCTTCCATTTTAAATCATTTGTTTACCTCCCTCACTTCCGTTAACGCTTCTCATGCACTGATTCGCTAGCTGAACAGCCAATCAGTGTTATCCCTTTGTCCGACTTCCGGTGGTGTTCCCGACGCCGATTCAACATGTTGAAACGGCCAGAAAAGGCGTCAGGTTGGCAGAAAAGACCCGACGGTGCAGCGCACACCACTCCGAATAGGGCGTGCCAAAGCTCATGTTCGGCCCGACTCCCATTTACTGCTGATTTCGGGCCGGTGTATCTGGGCCTTTACACTTAGTGTGGAGAAAGAGATGTCCTGTATGGGTTGATTGAGCGTTGATCTGTTGGTAATGCCTCGGGGTTCCGGTGGGCATGTAAACAAATGTATAATGCTGCGCTATACTTTGCGGCCTCACCNAAGAGTGTGTGTGTGTGTGTGTGTGTGTGTGTGTGTGTGTGTGTGTCAGAATGATCCTTGGTCTGCTTGAACACCATTTCTACACACACAGATTGTTCTTTCTGACACACACACACACACACACACACACACACACACACACACACTCTTTGCGTTCTCTTTGTATAAAAACTCCCCTTTTTTACAATGTGTGTTTACTGCCCGCTGAAGGATTTGTTGCTAAATCAGAGGGAAAGTGTTATAAATGTGTTTTTGTGAGGATTTCTTAATGTGGAGATGCCACAAAGACCACAGGGTGGATATGTAGTCGCCGTCTTCTTTAAAATGATGAAATATTGACAATAACGGCGATATTTGTGTGTTGGTTCATGGATTTCTTGAACACCGTTTACTGTTGCATTTTAGTTTGTGTGCATGTGTTAATTGTTTTTATGAGTTATAGTGAGTTTAATTGTGTTTTTATTTAGATGTTGGTTTGTTGTAATGAGCACGCACTGTTTGGGCTACACATGGACATGAGCATCTACTACATGCACTGGAAGAGACTGGGCTGTAAATAATAAGGATAATCAAAATGACTTTGAGCTACATTGAGATCACTATCATTCATTTTCAGCCATTTTAAGGACAAACTCTGTATTTTACTTCCACATTTAGGACTGCTGTTACTTCCATATTCCATCTTTTAAAACATCCTGCTCCAAAACCACAAAAAAACAAATGTATACTTTCACTTTACACGGAGTCAAACTTTATAGATCAAATCTAAGCTCAAAGGGCTTTTCTTTCACGCCTTTAAGGAGGTTTGTAACACGATCTTTCACATATTATAAATATATCCAGGTATTCCTGATCACTTGTATTTCTCGGCAGCGTCAGACAGTAGGAGTTAAACACCTGTAAAACCAGTCCAACCACATTCCTGTCATTTTACAGCAAAGCCTCACCGTAAAGTTCACCGTAGTTTCTGTGTCTTACCTGCGCTCACTCTATGGAGCTCCTCCACCACCTTTTCACAGTTAACATGCTTTATTAGGATTATTGTAGATGATGCTCTTGAGCTTGTCTAAATAGGAAAACTCTCACAAAAATTATTGTACATTCATATTTTTGCAGAACAATATATATTTACGTGCATTCTTATTTTTGAGCTCTTCCACCTCCTTTTCACTGGAGCTCATCCTGCCCCCTAAAACGGAAACATTGGTGAAATCGTTATAGTTAAATATCCTGTTGTTATTGTTGTCAGTTTCTCTCAGTTTCCGTCATTCACACATTAGAAAGTTTTCTACCACACTTATAGATTACACTTGAAATCAGATCTCTCTCTGGAGCTCCTCCACCTCCTTTTCACTGGAGCTCATCTAGGCCTCTAGAACTGAACACATTTTAGGTTTTTGATTAGGATTGTTGTTAATGATAACTAGTTAATTCAGCACATGTAAATATTTACCTGTATTCCTGCTCTCACTGGCTGTCAGTCTGACCTGTTCGGCCAACGTTTACCTCCTTGTTCTGTGGTATCCCGACACATTTAGATTATTATACCATGGCTTTAAACTAGGGGTGCACCGAATGGGAAATTCTTGGCCGAAACCGATACTGAAAATAGGAACCAGTTGGCCGAAAACCGAATGTCGAAAGGCCGAAAATGATTAATAGAAATATATATATATAATGTATACATTTTTTTACCAATGTTGTTCAGCTACCTGATTATGGAAAAATACATGATTATGGCAAAATACATGATTATGGCAAAACTTAACTTAAATAATAATCACTATTATGGGTCCATAAAACATTTATTCAGCACTTTTGAATGCATACAGTACATTAATTCCAAGTCAAGGGCATTTTCTTTTCTCTGTAGGATAACTACAACAAAGTGCATTCAGAACAAAGCCAAGGTGCTTTAAAACTACATAAACATCTAGGCCAGTAGGCCTACAACAAAATAGTGCAAATAAAGACTGTAACAGCCAGGCCTTCAACAACAACAAATGCACCTATAAGTTTGGTAACCTAACGTGTTGTTGTGATGACGTAATCAAAACGCGGCGACAAGCACGGCGCGCGACCATGCTCGCGGCTGGCTCACAGCCAACATGTCTGCCGCTTGGAGATATTTCAAAATATCAGAGAAAGAGGCGCGGATTGCGATTTGTAAAACGTGTTCAGCTGACATTTCTCGAGGGGGTGTAACTGCAAAGACTTTCACCACTTCGGGATTACTCCACCACTTGAAATCAAAACACCCGGACAAATATGCGGAGTATGATCAACGTAACCCTGTTCTCTGACATTCGGTGATATTTTTTCGGTGCTAAAACCCTTTCGGCCGAAAGAGCCTTTTTAACCATTTTGGTGGCCGAATATTCGGTGCATCCTACTTTTTTCACTCTCTTCTCCCTGTGCACATGTGTATCTTTCTTGAACCCGATCTGCATTGTTGTGTTTTTTTTATTCATACTGGAACAATAACAAGTTTATCCAACTTTTAGGGACCATATTGGTCTTGAGTCAAAACACTTACG
>NW_011353395.1:2952-4673 GCF_000735185.1 Notothenia coriiceps | reverse complement strand
ATCGGTTTATAGAGCTCCTGTTCGTTCAGGTTTTCAATGGACGAGAGTGAAAATGGAAAGAAAAACGCTATTTGTTGTTTGTTTATATCACGGAGTCTGTTCTTCTTCTCTGTCTTCCGGTTGTTTCCTCTTTTGAATGATGAATACACACTACCGCCGCCTGCTGGTAAGCAGAGTTATTGCCACTCACGCATGCGCAGTTCATACGTGCTCGGGTCGGATTTGCGGTGTGTTCCAGTGCGCGAAGTCGGCAAATACGCAGGAGAGTCCGGCGACGCAACAGTCGGTGTCGCCGACTTCTCAGGTGACTGGCCGGTGTTTCTGGGCCTTTAGAAATTAGAATTGACTCTTCTTGTCTGTCACATAAGTGGCGCAACTGATGCGGTATTGCGCTAAAGGGAACTTATTTTGACCGGAGAGATTTGCCGGTCTTCAGCATATTTTACCGGACATAGTCTGGTAATTACCGGTGAACGGGAACTCTGGTGTGTACTTCTCTCCACATGATGTAATCAAGACATCAGAGTAGAGTCCAGTTTGACCTGGCAGTGTTTCGTTCTGACGGGAACAGAGGAGCGTGCACGTTGTCGCTGCGTATTAATCATTATCTGTTGGTAGCTGTCAGCATGAAGTCAAACATTAAACAGGTTCAGTTTAAGAGCAGCTCTGGCTCTGCTAAATAAATATCTGAGGTCTTTCTGACCTGCTGTCAGCGAGGGTTTTTACTGCTGCTCCAATTACAGTCAGCTGCAGCTCTTAATCAGGTAATGCTGGGGTTTACAATCGGTCCCTGAACGCACCGCCATAGGTTATTATTACCCTTCATACACCGAGCAGACACCATGTCACCGGATTTAAGTCCAAACTAAGTACATATAAAAGAAGTTAGACACATTTTTAAAGATCCTAGACGTTTATAACAATCCCCATTTTCCCATTATTTAGTTGCATCAAATATTTAGGTGACTTTCCTTTTTCTCTTCTAAATGATTATCACTACCTTGATTTTGATGCATATGTTTTTGTGGAAGAAGAAGCATGTATTTACCCTTTAGGACTAATGACAAAACATGGCTTAATGTGGTGTAAATTAGTACAACAATTCAAGTTTGAAGCCAGCGCTCTAAATGACGTGCACAGTTTATTATAGGAGCTAATGGTTAGCTACCTAAATGAATGTAATAGGGTTGTCTGGAGAAGCATTTTTAGTAGTTCATTTTACTATAATAACCCTCTAAAGATTTTAATTGAGACCTTTAGGGAGATTTACAAGCTACAAAAGGTAGAAGACGAGTCAGATTTCATGATTTCTTTACATGTGGACCAGAGGAATGAAACTGAAGCACTTTTGTGTGTGTGAGTGTGTTACTGTGTTACTGTGTGTGTGAGTGTGTTACTGTGTTACTGTGTGTGTTTCTGTGTGTGTTTCTTGTGTGTGTGTTTCTGTGTGTGTGTGTTTCTGTGTGTTTTTCTGTGTGTGTGTCTGTGTGTGTGTCTGTGTGTGTTTCTGAGCATTGGCCTGTCACATTGTCTCATAGTCTCGGCTGATAAAGTGACATAGTTGTGTCAGCTGATCTCCACTGTACCGCCTCAGGCCTGCAGGGGAACTAATGACACACACACACACACACACACACACACACACACACACACACACACACACACACACACACACACACACACACACACACACACACACACACACACACACACACACACAC
>NW_011353395.1:0-2909 GCF_000735185.1 Notothenia coriiceps | reverse complement strand
TAGCTCAGCGGCTTTGCCACGCTAGTGTCCAGGGCACGAACAGCGGCGCAAAACTAATGCGAGTAGCGTTGTGTGCGTGCATGCCAATGAGAGTTTGAATATGTGACCCCGTAAACAACACAACTTCCGGACCGACAAATGTCAGAAAATAAAACTAGGTGATTCAAACAAATCCGAGATGATGACTCTTGATCTACAAAGTACATGGCAAGAAATTCGTGTGGGAACCGAAACAAGACTTACGTAGAAAACATCAATAGGATGTCTCTTTTCTTTTTACGGGAAGCTGAACCTTTAATTACATGACATACGTAAGTGTACGAAGTTGTTGCTCTGTACCATGTATTTACTAATAATTCTACTAGATTTAGATATTAATAATAAATTCAATTCAAAACGGTTATTTGCAGTACAAAAACAGTATACAGTACTATATAGAAGAGGAGTATAAGAGTATCCTATCTTTGTACTTTGTTGTTAACAGCGCTTTTTTCTTATATTATTGAGTGAATATGTGGTTTAAGGTATTGTGTAAACGATTATTTTAGTTACAGGCCGGAAAACTGTATAAGGCTCTAAAGCACGTTGGACTCATAAGGAAAAGAGAGTGTTAATAGAGCCAGGAATAGCTCGAGTTTCATTACAGAAACCTTTACGTGACTGAGAGAGTGTATCATGTTCGGTGCCAGGTACTAATATTTAGTGTTACACAGAACGTTTAGTGATCTATGGGTGAGTCTGTTATATCTCTCTTTTGACCGAGGAATGCCTGACACTGGATCTGTACTTGGTGGTTATCTTCGTCAGTTCAAAATGTTTTATAGTTCTTCTTTATATTAAGAGTAACATCGACGTCTGAATGTATTGTACATTGCAGTGAGAAATGTGGTTGAGTTATATTAGTTTTTTAGGAGTATTTTTACACAGTTCACTAGAATCTACGGATCTACTCAGGAGGGTCACTAGTTGGTTCTTCTCCACCTCTCGAGGTCTCTCTCTATATCTTAAAGATTACATGTGGTTAGAATCCACATTTTTTGTACATCTATGATTAGCATGTCTAAGCGTATTGTGACTGCCGTGTGGACTTCTTTCTTTTTGACGTGTTGGTTATTGGTTGTCCGTATAAAACAATGTTGTTAAATTGATATGTATTAAAAGGGTTACAAAGGGCAAAATCCTCTTCGAGTCTACGTCGTAGGTATTTGTGTCCTCCACCCTCGAGTTTTCATGTTTCTTTCGTGCTATTTAATGATATAACAGACTCGTGTGGAGTACTACATGTGTGAGTTAAAAACATCCTCTCAAGAGGAGGATAAGACCTGTTCGTATGTTCTTCGGGTGGAGTGGAGATGTATAGGTGAATGTATTTATCGTGAGCAATTGACAGCTTTTTCACCACCGTCCTCGAGGTATCACACTCGCGTTCCATTCTGTGTCTTATCAACATGTCTGCCGCTTGGAGATATTTCAAAATATCAGAGAAAGAGGCGCGGATTGCGATTTGTAAAACGTGTTCAGCTGACATTTCTCGAGGGGGTGTAACTGCAAAGACTTTCACCACTTCGGGATTACTCCACCACTTGAAATCAAAACACCCGGACAAATATGCGGAGTATGATCAACGTAACCCTGTTCTCTGACATTCGGTGATATTTTTTCGGTGCTAAAACCCTTTCGGCCGAAAGAGCCTTTTTAACCATTTTCGGACGATAATTTTCGGTGGCCAAATATTCGGTGCATCCCTACTTTAAACCTTCTTGCTATACAGGGTTCCCGCGGGGTCTTAAAAAGACTTACATTTGAGTTGGTGAAACCTGCAGGAACCCTGTTATTATACTAAACACTACTTCTTCCTAACCTCTTAATTTGTCACACGCCTCATTAATGGAGAAACATGTCTTCTACTCTCCAACCACCAGATCTTTTGTTTGGCTGATCTGATTGACCACCCCTCACCAGATGATCCAGAATCAATTGATTATTGGTTAGGAAGAAGGTCTTGGTGTAACTAGAGCTAAGGAGCCAGGTGCTGGGATGTAATTCCTGATTCTTATTGAATTTAAGGCCATTAGAGGGCCTTTGAAAGGGCCCCCAGTAGGGCGTCCATTGGCGTTTAGCCCCTCTTTGACCTGGCTATTACGGACAATTTCCAGCACATGAACTGTCTCCCCTTTGTCCCATCTGAACCTGATTAGCCGGCTCATTAGCATTGTTCGCTCGGCTGGGGTGACAAAGCCTTTTATTGACGTGAAGCGGCAAGAAGGGATTGCAAATACTCCCAAGGTTTGGCTTCAGTGATCAATCTGCTTCTGTCTAAAAGAAATACCGATCCTCTGAAGCTGGATGAACTTGCAGGTGAAACCGTTGAGCTGTTCAGTTTCTGTTCAGCTTTACAAGGTCACTATTCACTGCCTTTGTTTGGTTTGTCACAAATGTATAAAGGATAGTTTGAGTTTCTTGCACTGCGTAACAAAAGTACCACCCTCTACTTAAAGGTGTCAACTTTTCAAGTGGTTTTATTGTCGGTGGTGTTTTCCCAAAGATAACCAGATCTTCTCTGTCACACACTTCATTTTGTTGGTCTGAATGATGCAAGTTTCCTAACAAAAATGTCTTCGCCAGTTAGACCCCATTTACTCGGGAGCGTAAACGGACCGAATTCGTTATCAAACAAGGCTTCCGTCCACACGTATCGGCTCAATAAACGTGTCCGCACACACGAGACCGCTCGACGCTGTAGTACATATGCCGGGCCTGTAAGTGGCGCTGTACTTCGGCCACAAAATACACCAAAAGCCGCGAAAAAGACACCCCGAGCATGGTTGCCATGGTTGCCCTTCTGTTTATGCCCCACGGTAGATTTAGCAACACGTAGTTCTCCATGTCCACTTGTTGCTGATGGTTGT
>NW_011353394.1:0-1971 GCF_000735185.1 Notothenia coriiceps | reverse complement strand
AGACATGAGGCAGTGGCTCAGTCTGTAAGGACTTGGTCTTTGAACCGAAGGGTCGCCGGTTCACGTTCTGATGGTTCCGATCCGACCAAAGACGGAGTGTGGACTGTTACCTGGAGAGGTGCCAATTCACTTATAGGGCCACTGTCGAGGTGACCTTGAGCAAGGCACCAAACCCCC
Organism: Notothenia coriiceps; assembly: GCF_000735185.1. Lineage (NCBI taxonomy): Eukaryota > Metazoa > Chordata > Actinopteri > Perciformes > Nototheniidae > Notothenia > Notothenia coriiceps. The sequence goes on along the minus strand of NW_011353394.1, from coordinate 1,794 downwards.
AACTGATCTGGGCACCGGTTAACTGGCTGTTCCTTCACTCTCCCTCGGCTATCCTGCATCTGGTTCTGTGTGCTCAAGTATATCAACTAATGTGGGTAATGTGAGGGAAAAAAGTAATTTCCCAATTTGGGATTGATAAAGTATATCTTCTTCTACTAGCCATGGATGTAGAAAGAGAACTGGATACAGCGTTAAAGGCAGGAACCTGTTAATCCATATGAAAGTTGCTCAGCGGTGCATGGTGCCAAAATGGCCTGTCTTTTAATAGCAAAAATACCTGAATCTTCAAGGGATCTGAGTCTATAGAGAATGAGCACGACCGGTCTCGACTCAAATAACGGAGAGGGAAAACAACTTAAAAAGAGTCTCTTTCCCAATGTTAGTCAATGGAAAAATATGTTTTTGAGCCCAATGACATCACGGATCGTCATGGTGGTTGTAGAACCGCCGTTTGGCCACAGCAAAAAAATGGTCTTCAATGCCTGGTGCACTTCCTTGAGGCTCAAAGAAAGGGTACTAGCTTTGTTCCCAATCAGAAAGTGCAGCCAGACAGACAGCAAGGTAAGGAGGTAGACATATTTAGTTCAGTTTATTTAATTTAAAATGGACAGTATCAGTATATATATGCAAAACTCATAATTCATATGAGTAATGCATGGTTGCATAAATCATATTACTTTGAATTTATGACACACAAACTGAGGGAAGATCAAAAAGAAATAGTGAAGTAACTATTAATTTCAGTTGATCTTATACTACTAACTGAATCAAATGAGGGTGAGTCATTTACATACAACAGTCAAATAAAATCATGAACCTGCCTCAGAAAACACAAAGCTGAGACACTTTGAAATAATTGGAAAACGATAAAGTAAAAAACACTATAAGCTGGTGTATAACTGCGCTTTGTTTCCCTCTCTGCAGACGATTAACAGCATAAATCTGCACGTGGAGGAAAATGACTCCAATAAGAAACGGCTGTGACATTAACAGCAGGGAAATGTGATCACTGCCGTCTCTGCAAAGGGATAAACGTGTTTCTGTACTGTAAGTGCACAATCATTTTTTTATCTTTTGAAAACAGCCCTTTCAATGTGTTTTATAAGAAAAGTAGAGACTGCAGCTCCTCTGCCAGTGCCATTTCCATAAAGGAGATGCATGTATCCACACTGTTATGTGCCAGGTAGGCTGTACTTGTGTGGTTTTCCTTCCCTCCTGTGTTTCTCTCTTCTACCTGTCTTCTGCACAGCTAATCAGCAGCTGATCGGTACCTGCCTGTGCACCTGAGTCTGATGGCTGATTGGATCCTCTCACCCTCAGCTGGCCTATCAGCAGCCAGGGCCGACCATAAAGGAGGCACCCAGGAAGTCTTCTCGCTCTCTCTCACCCTGGGCCTGATGCTGACTTGAGGAGCCTGCAATTGACTGCCTTGTTAAGAAAGTCATTCTACTTTTTTTGTTCTAACCTTTGATAAATGTATGTGTGTTGAGAGGTGGGGGAGTTAGGTAAGTCTGGGGTACCCTGTACATTTCTCATCACGTAGATAACTAATGTTAAGACACACTTGGTTAGCAGATTGTTGCCACCCCTGTATTCTGTTTTATCCAGTTCTGAGTAGTTTAGTTATGGCACATTTCCACTGCAGCGGGGTAGCCCCGTTTAAGCGTCCTCGCTACGCTATATGGAAAGGCAACCAAAGACTGGCCTGGCCGCTTGAGGACGATTAAGGACGCTTAAACAGGGCTACCCGCTGCAGTGGAAATGCGCCATTAGTGAGGGTTTTTGTTTGAGTTT
>NW_011353393.1:0-2224 GCF_000735185.1 Notothenia coriiceps | reverse complement strand
GTTTGGTTAAAGTCACACTTCCTGCCACATTTGAGCACTAAAGTGTTTTGAGTTAAACACATTGAACACATTGAACACATTAAACACATTAAACACATTAAACACATTGAACACATTAAACACATTAAACACATTGAACACATTGAACACATTGAACACATTGAACACTTTGAACACATTAAACACATTGAACACATTGAACACATTGTGATGATTGGTAGCCACTAATAAAGTAGATTTGAACGCCTGAGGCTGACAGAGAGCGTCTCCGTGTTGCTATGGATGCTAACCTCCCATCGGACAGCCTGCTGTTGCGTCAGCAGCGTTTGAACTCTCTATGGGGAGTCATAGTGGGAAAGCTCTGTCTACACACACTGAACACAACATGCAAACAGCCCTGTGTGAAACTGAGCCTCATGTGGAGCTGATAAACACTACACCAGGGACTGGGGTGGAAAAGCAACATGTGCTAACGTTAGCAGCTAAATAGGGTGCTACAGTCTCAACATCAGGGTAAGACCTAATAGGAGCTAATTATAGAAAGAAAAGGCACAAACTAGCATTAGCAGCTAATTTAGGGGCTAATATCACAAATAGAAGAGTACGAGCTAGAGTTAAAGCTAAATCAGGAGCTAAAGAATGAAGAAGTACCTCACATGGGGTTCATTGGGTCGTTTTGAATGTGGGATCGTTGAAGGCATTATATGTCTGTCATGGTGACGTCTCGAATGAAGACAGTGAGGTGAATAGATTACAGGAGAGGGTTTCTCATGAGTCAGTGAACTCAGACTGAATCTCTCTATGTGAGAGATGTTTAAATAATATAGCATCATCTGTGCCGTAGTACTCACTGTAATGTATAATGTGTATCACTTCTGATTGGATGCTACATGCATTTCATTTCATTGTTTCTGTAATCTGCACAAAGTTGACTCTTATATTCAGGGTTATTTAAGAAAGGCTGAAGTTTAAACTGACATAAAGGAGTCTTTAGTGTTTTCTCAGCTGGGGCCAGTGTGTGAAGACGGTGGTCCTGAGAGAGGGGGGAGAGGAGTACAAATACTTTGTAACTGTAGTTAAAGGTGGGGTAGGTACGTTTGAGAAACCGGCTCGAGATACACTTTGTGTTATATTCCATGGAATGCTCTCAACATCCAGATAGCAAAGAATATCTGAAGTGCTTTGACAATAAATCCATAAAATATATCATCAGTGGAAGCTGTGGTGCTGCAGAAAGCAAAACCAATCATCTGAGCCGGCCCGGCTAAAGTAATGGCGCGTTTCCACTGCAGCGCGGAGCTCGCTTTAAGCGTGCCGAGCCGTGCAGGGCCGTTTTAGGTTGCGTTTCCACTCGGCCTAGTACCGGCTAGCGGGTCCTAATTCACAGTTTTTCTGGCCCCATAAAATCGTGGTTCTAGGGCCAGGAGCAACCGGGCTGAGTCGGGCTGAGTGTGCTAAACTAGAGAGAGAATCACTTGCTCGTGGGCAACAACTACAACAACAAGAACATATTTGACCGTGATGTAATTGTATACACATTTCTAAATGATGCCGACGTAACAACATACTGATAAAACCTTTTAAAATGCGTGTTTTCTGAATGGAGATCGGCTAAGCTAACGCAGTATCTGCTCCGACCGTCCACACTCACAACAACGGCCTACAGACAGAAACAAAGCAGAGACTGTGTTCTCCATGACTCAGACAGTCTGTGGTTTGGACTTGTTTAACTTCTGTCTAGTTTCTGAACAGATATGAGGAGCTGTGATCTCTGAGTGCTAAGAGCTAACGGCTGTGTTGTTTTTCTGGGGTTCTCATTGAAGATGACGTCACGGCTCCGCCTACACTGCGTTACTATAGTTACTGCCCCAGCTACTAAACTGTAATGGAGACGCAGCATAAAGTGAGCCTGGCCTAACAAGGCCTAACGAGGCCTAACCATACCGAGCGAGGCCGTGTAGTGGAAATGCGCCATAACTGGATGGCCTACCTGCCTGTCAGCCTTCCATCTGTGCACAAACTTCTCTCGTGCCCTCATTGGTCATGTGCACGTTAGTGTGTGTTGGAGGAGGGGCTCTGTGAGGAAGAGGCAGATCTACTACTTGAGTACAGGATGTGTGTACTTCTCCTTGAGTACAGGATGTGTACTTCTACTTGAGTACAGGATGTGTGTACTTCTCCTTGAGTAAAGGATGTGTGTACTTCTCCTTGAGTACAGGATGTG
>NW_011353392.1:0-25687 GCF_000735185.1 Notothenia coriiceps | reverse complement strand
ACCAATCAGATTGCTTGATTTGACTTGTCCGTTTTATAATTTGAATTTGATACCTAACCCGTGGAAAGAAGACACCTATATACTATAATCACTTTTAGCAAGGCTTGCAAATCCATCAATATCAATTGTGTGATTTGTGTGTTTCACTCAAAAATATGTGTTTTCATGTTTATTTACAGCTGGCTAATTATGTAGATTAGAACGAGCAAATTACATTTTTATAATTGTGGACACCTTATAGGATTGTATTGACATGAAGGGAAAAAAAGGATATTACGAATGATTAACAACCAGGAAAACTGCAACAACGTCCATATGAAATTAATTCTGTCGTTATATTGATCAGACATTTCACATCAGATGCTAACTATTAGCTTTGTTCGTGTGCCGTTAGTTGTGTTTGTGGTTGTGAGGTACATCAGGACTTACTTGGCTTTGTTTCCGTCTCTGGCTGAGAATCCTGCACACATCAAGCCTCAAAGCCGATGCTGCAGTACATTTGTTGGGCCGCAGTAAAATACTATTACTGCGGAGTGAGGACAGCGCTGTAAGCTAGCATAGCTCTAGTTCATCGACTAACATCTAAACTCCCCCTTTTCATCCCCTGTAAATCAGACGAGTCAGGGGCTTAAGTGTCTGACACAGCCAAGGGACACACCAGTCTGGATGAGGAGAGATGTGTGTGTGTGTGTGTGTGTGTGTGTGTGTGTGTGTGTGTGTGTGTGTGTGTGTGTGTGTGTGTGTGTGTGTGTGTGTGTGTTTGGGGGGGGGACACTGAGTGAGCTGAGAAGACAGAGTTGTTCCATTGCACTAAATATCAACACTGAGTCTGCTCGGGGGGTGTGTTGCAAAACGAAATGTGTCTTTCGTTTTCACTTGAAATAACTTTTTCTTTGTTGCATGAATGCCTTTAACAAAGTAACTTCTCATATATCCTTTGAGAGGGGACAAATAGTGAGTTGCATATTAATAAAGAACAATGGATCATCTTATGGCGTTTGCTTTAATTTCCACCCAATTTACAGCAAGCAATAACTTTTAATTTCTTTAATCATATATCAATCTCTCCTTGTTTGAATAGCTATACAAAAGTTGACATGAGGAATTGTATATGACTACTCGGGCATGATACAGGGAAAGACACCAAATGAACAGAAAATACAAATGAATGAGTTTCAAACCTGTACTGTTTGTTTGGAACAGCTGCCGGGGTTAGAGTAACACGGAGTAAAATATAATGTGATAATTGGCCCATTTGCTCTTAAGAAAAAAGGAAATAAGAAGCTGTTTTATGTACAGTTTAAGTGTGTGTGTGTGTGTGTGTGTGTGTGTGCGTGTGTGTGTGTGTGTGTGTGTGCGTGTGCGTGTGTGTGTGTGTGTGTGTGTGTGTGCGTGTGTGTGTGTGATACCCTGTGGTTATAGCTGCCTGCCTGTGATCAAATTAGAGATAAAAAGCATGCCACTCTTGCATAAAGTAATGAGTTTTTATGTGGTATAAGATTTTAAAGGCAATATTTTAGAGGCAGCATCAAACTTAAAATATAAAAATGTTTTAATAAAGTGTCCCATCTGTCCATTGTTCAGCTGTGATCAAAAGCTGTCCTGCACATATGCAAATATCCAAGTCACAAAGGTTTGTGCTGATTTCCATGTAGGATGCCATTGTGACATTGCAAATAAATACATTGAATCCTCATCAAAAATACGGCAACTCTGAATATATTATAGGGGCTATAGCCTAAGTCTGCCAGAAAGGACGTTAAGTTAAATAATAATAATACCAATTTTACAACCGTTTTTATTGCAGTCAACACACCCCTAACATGTTGACTGCTGGGAGGAGGTTTGCAATCGACCTCTTGGCAGCTCACTTCCATAAACGACTGAGGAGTTTCTTTCTGTCAGCTTAATTTATATTCAAACGTAATACAAAGCCAGAATAATGACTTATATTTGTTTATGTGCAGCAGACGGTGTTCTGGGTCAAACTGACACAGACATCAGCTAGCCTAAACTTGAGAGTTATAACGTTGGACCTCGACCAAGCTCTCAGTAGAATGATTCCTAAATGATTTTCCCTGCAGACAGGGAGAGGACACATCATGTGTTTTGCACTGTGAAGAGCAGCATGTTGAGTTAAGGTCACCAAAGATTGTTAGAATAAAATAAAAATCCATCTTTGATACCATACAACTTGTATTCTGTTTTGCTATACATAAGTTCAAGGTTCAAGGCTTTTATTAGTCATACGTACAAAGCTACAGTGTAGTCATGACGATGACAATCTTAGGTCACAGGCTCCTGCAACAGTGCAACACAATAAAACAGAAAAACAGAAACAAATAGTAAATACAAAATGAAAAATTGTTAAAAAAAAAGTGAAATAGTGCAATAAGAGTCTGTATACAAATGATTGGAATATGATATATTAGATTTCTAAGTAGCAGCCAGATTAATGTTACGGATTTTGTTTCAAAGTTCAGGTGTTTAATAGTCTTATGGCCTGTGGGATGATTGATAAGAGTGGTTAAGAGGGAATGTCTGAATGTCTCTTTGAATATTAACTATCAAGCTATACAGTATTTTGTAACCCAAATCATGTTCTTGTTCATTTAAGAAGCTATAACTACCATGACGTACATCTCATACACTCAAACCCGTCTTGCAGCTAACATGCTCCGTTTTAATTGGCCGTCAGTACGAGAAGTCACGCTCGATTCCTCATCAGTTTGCTTTCGGACTCGTTCACCTCTATAAAGGTTTTTCTGTTCTCCTGCATGACATTAATGAAACTCCCCTCACGTCCTTTCCCAACTTCAAATGGACAGAAAGCGTCTGAAGTGCCAAAATCTGTGAAACACTGAGTCCTTAATGAGCTCAGAGCTGCCGTTTTTCACCTGACTCCCCACTCTCTATTACCTGTGGAACATGTGGAATAATTAGCTGGCTTTCAGCGTCTTTTCATCAGAGAGGTTGCATCAACTGATTACACCCCGCAGCCAGAATAAACCTCCACCACTTCAAATATGATACTCTGGTAAGGACAGGGGCGGACTGGGACTAAAAATCAACCCGGGCATCTCGACCGGCCCACTTCGGTACCGGCCCATCGGGATTCGTCCTGAACGTCCCGATGTTCAGTCCGTCACCACTGGGTAAGGACATACTGTACTGTATGAGAAGCAGCTTTCAGTACATAATAAAGATAATTATAACTTAGATTATTGTTTATTTAATTTATTTTTTAAACAATATCTTTCTTTAGTTTTAAATTTTTTACAAACACAAACAATGACATCCACAAATACAGATATTAACATTGAGTGAAAAAGACATGTACAAATGAGTTGGCAACCCATGTATAATATACAACATTTTACTTACTAATGCGTAACCAACCAGGTAGCAAAAAACAAAGACACACCAGGTGACAAGACCAGAAAAATAACATTGATTATTTAAAATAATTAGACATATTTTTTTTTTTGTGGTGTTGGCTGGTCCAGCAATGTGTTTGTTGCTTTCTATTTACTGTACACGTAAAATCTTCGAATTTTACTCCAATAAAACCACCTTTTTATATCGATATTTATTCAGAAAATGTGTTATCATGATCAGGAATTAGTGCGACTTTGTAAGAAATATTGCGTATCCCTACTATATAGATGTTATTTTGTCCGATACTTTATTTAATTGAGACTGAAAGCAGTACTGCAGGCAGAATAAAAGAAGCAAATGATGGAAGTAAAGTAGAGGCACTCTAATAAAAACATTTAAGAGATCATCAGACTAAAACCTAAAGCTTTTTCAGTAACTATGGACGGCTGTAAAGTGGATGCTGATGAATTGTGTTTTCCAACTTTACTTTCTTTTGCAAAGGCATGCAGCACCTTTACGAGGCGAACGCTCACTTTCTCCCCTTCACTTCCCAGATTAACTGGCCTGCATGTTAAGAGTCTTGGCTTGATGACAGTGACTCTGTAAAATAAATGAAATCAGCTAAATTGAGTTGGATTTGCAACATCTGTCCTCTGCAAAAACGAACAAATAAAACTGTTAAGAGTACATTTGCATCTTACAAATTGTTCTATGCACTCTTTCGGATTAAAAGTGTCCCTGTTGCAAATAAAGAACTTGACCAAATGCATTTACATTTTAAACAGCTAATGCGCTTATTAAGGATGACCTGCAGTGAGTGCAATGGAATTGGATTTCTAACACGACACGTTATTGCTTATACTGCAGAAACTATACTGAAGAAAATGTTAAGAAATGTAGATGACAAGAGGCGCTTTCACACCGGAATACTTTTACCCGTACTTTTCCCGTTTAGTTCCGTTAGTGCCTGGAATTTTGCGTTCACACCAAAAAGAGAACTTAGTTCAGATAACTTTTCCCCCCATTTGTAGTGCCTGCTAGAGAGGTGGGACTATCCTGGGGAGAAAAAAGTACCAATTTCTGATTGGCTGGGCGAATTGCAAACCACACCCCGTAAAACTCTGATAAGTTTTTTGAAGCCGCCATTGTATTTGCTGGCATTAGCATCATTAGCATTAGCATTAGCATTACCCCGCGCACCAACGGAGAGAGAATAACTTATGGCAACTCAACAAAAAAACATGGGAGCGGTGGAGTGATGAGGAGGTGTCGGCGTTCTGGCGATTTACTCGGAAGGCTTCAGTAGAAGCTGGTGGGAGTCCGAGCAGCTTCTACTGAAGCCAGTCCCAAACTCCGGGGACTTCCAGCCGGGGACTTCGGGTGGCAGTATACACCGTGAAGTTGTTTGCGGCCTGCCAGTAAACCCAAAGCAGAAGAAGAAGAATTGACGTCAGCGGCTTCATTTGCCTAATCCTCCCCCAAGGGACTTATTCCGGTGTGAACACGATCTGCTCTTTAGTTCCATGGGGGTACTAAGTGCTGGGTACTAAGTGCTGAGATCTAAGTGCTGGGAACTAAGTACGGCAAAGTACTTGGTGTGAAAACAGCTAATTGTATCTTTAATCCGATGAGATCAGTGCAAAACCTCCACAAATACATCAACACAGAGTTCACCTTAGCTCAGGTTTGGTATTCCCCTTCGACCACCATGGCCTTCATACAGTTGTATCTTGACGAATGGGCAGTGTGTGAAGCCCTGATGTTTCCTACATGTGCCATGACTGCTTAAACACTGATGCGTAGCTGCTATAAATGAGGCGTTAAAGGAAGAAACCCTTCATATCCTCGTCTACTCTACTTTCCACGATTGACGTCAAGATCCTCCGTTGCAGTTCTCGTCCCCTTCCTTCACTTCATGATCTAGCTATCATGCACAAATCTTTTAACCATTTCTCCTTTGTTCTTGTTGTCTCCACAGAAAGACAACTTTTTTAATGTGTTTGTCGGTGATGTTAGATCGGCGTAGAACACCAAAAAACATTCAAAGTTAGTTTTAAGCATCACAAAAATACTAATGTTATTTGTGGCTGTACTGATCCTGACAATGGATGCATATTTTCTGCTTTATTTCTCCTGGATTATTATGCTTAAAATGGCAAACACTGAATGTCTAGGTTTCCGCATGTTGATTATTTGTGTCCTGCTGGGATTGTCGCTTGTTACCATTTGTCGCATAATTCAGAGCCACGAATGGATGTTAAATCATCTTGGATGTTTGTTCATTAACTAAAATAGATGCAACATAAAACACGTCGATGTGAACAGGAACCTGGCACCTCTTTGTATTCCTTGTATGGAAGGTTTACTGTTTACATTAAAATGGCTTTTATGGAAGAATCTTGTGAGAATAGTTTATTTATTTTTTGTCTTTCCCCCATCAAGGCTTTCGGATATGCTTAACATGCTTTGCCTTTTTGAAATCAACCCTCTTTTTACCAGCCAGAAGTGTAATTAAGACCTTCAGGCGGCTGTGGATGAATGTTCCCCATGCTCCGGGGTGAGTGTGAATACCGTTAGATTGAAACAAGGTGGCGTGCTCTCGATTCAAGCCCTGAAAGGCGTGTCAGTTCAAACTCTCCCCTAATTTGACTAATAAGAGTCTGGCCTGTCACAATGGCCTCCAAAGCCAGAGCAGCCTGAAAAATATGTGCCTCGACTGGCCTAATGACATTTTACACGTAATAAACTTACTCTTGGACACCATTTAACACAACAGGGAGCCGCTCTGAGAATTTTACAAGACTTTTACAAGACCCAGGGCAGTCACCTTGCTCTAAACTGCCTTTTCCTGCAGTGAAAATGATACTGAAGTAGGTGATTGAACCTGCATGTGAAGTCTCAATGCACTGTGTGCGGCTGATTGGTAGATACTAATGAAGGGAGAGAAATAGGATATTGATGCATTACTGTGGGCTGTTTTATGAATCGTAAATCCAATATAAGCAGGTTTAGCTCATATTCCATTGATCATGTTACGCAAGCAAGTAAGACTTAATTATTATTTTGAATTTAATCAGTTTTAAAACACTTAAAGAAATGGGGGGATCATGCCTGTGTTGCAAAATTAGACTGTTTGGAAAACTGCAATACCGAAAATATTAAACAATGGGATTAAAATCAGCACAAGTGTTGTCTCAATGTCTCACCATGGTTGTCTTTAACATTATTAAATACTACTAGAAGAAAAGGAAATTGGAAACTCTTTTTTTGGATGTACTGTTAATTGACAGTTTTTTAGCCAATATACAGCAATTTTTTGTTTGCTTCCTAATTGGCTGCTTATGATGTATTATAAGAAGTGAGGGGAAACTGTTGCCCTGTGTTGAGATTCATTATGGTAATGCAGGTGCGATTTTGACTAGGAACGTTGTATATTGCCATATTATCTGTAACTGTTATAGTGATCCTAACAATGGGCGTGAAACCTGCAAAGAGAGAGAGAGTGAAAGTGATCGAGGGCACAGGAAAATTGACCCCCCAAAAAGCTGCCATTGTGGATGATGGATTCCTCCCTAATCGAAACAGTTTGCCCAGTCGCCCAGCTGGGCTTCATGTGCTTTTGATTACTCTCCGCCATTTAGTTCCACAAAATTACATGCTGCCTAATGGCCTTTTAATGGTTATAGGTTTCTCTGCTCTTTAATGAGCCTGCACCAGTTGGTTGCTAATGCCCTATGGAAATTTGGCAACCGTCCAGTGTGGTTAAGTATATTTCCCTCCAGTTTACAACTTTGTTGTGTGAAATCACAAACAAGGAGGCTGGGTGTGAGATGTGGAAACGCGGCTGCTGCCTCTCCTGCTGGCTTGTTTTGTTTTTACTGTGGAGGCGATCCACACGGCTCCATAATCGGGCTATTAGGCGTTTGATTGTTAGCACCCTCATGCTCCCTGCGATTTTTCTGAGGTGATAATGTGGCAACTACGCCGTATTAACACACACATGTGCAGCACACCAGCCGATGGTAAACAACGCACATTAAGACACACAGGAATGCGAACAATCCTTCTAACGAGACATGTGTACAGTGGGAGGCTCTCAGATGTCTGTGGGGGTCAAGAGGTCAAGGTCAGAGGGTTCATCTGACCTTAATCATCAGCACAGACATTACTGATGTGTTTGTTTGATTTTTATCTCTGCGGCACGGCGGTTTTTGTGTCCTTGTGTGCACGTTTATCTGTGTGTGTGTGTGTGTGTGTGTGTGTGTGTGTGTGTGTGTGTGTGTGTTAATGGGGACCGTAGCAGCTGCTTTTTGATGAGTGCCTGTTTACTGGACCTAATTAAGCAGAAAACGGCCACACATCTCCCGTGCTAAAGTAGGACCTCAAACAGATGGCCTGAGGACCCATGAGGCCGTCTGACACCTTGCCCGCCCTGGATGTCCGCTCAGCAGCCAGTCAAATAAAAAACTGGCCAGTGCACAGTGTCCATGTCACACTATTACATTCAAAACAAGGTCATTATCATTGCAAAACTTCCCCTCTGATAAAATCAATACAGAAAGACATTTGGAACATTTCAGTTCAGCTCACTGCTGTAAACATATCAATCTGATGAGATTAAAACTTGTCCGGTCTTTGGGGTAGAACATATTTAGCATATTTCCAATAAGTTATAACGCTGAACGTCTGTTTTTTGTCCCACGCCATTCACTCACCTCTTGGGGTTATTCCCTCTCTTAAGCCTTTCTTCAGATTTGACAGTTCTTGGGCAAAAACAAACTGCCCGATGGCCTCGAGGAGGAGCTCTGGGATACGTCGTCTGCTTTGTTTTTCTTCACCCTGCTTTATCTGTCTGGAGTCTGACAGAGGCTTACCTGAGGGGACGTGCATTACTTCTGTTGACATTAAACGATCGCGGAAGCAGCTCGCTACACGCCTCGCTGATGGAGACATCACCACATAGCTATGCACAGGAAGACCGCAGGCATCGTCATGTTTAAAGAGTGCTTTTAACTATTACAACTGTGAACTGAGGAGGACTGTAGGTAACTCTTCAGGGACTGAGGACTCTACAAGTAGCTCAAACTACTTTACTTCTACAACTTATACCACTCAAAGAATACACCAATTCATTAATTAGTTATGATCTGTTGTTAGGAAAGTCAGTTTGATTTGGTTTGAATAATTATTTTTTCTTCAGAATGAGAATGGGGATTTATAACTTCCTGTGTGGTCCAGGTAAATCATCACTTTCTATGAGAAGTGCTGAACGCCCCTAAACAGGTTCCCAGTTGTGACTTATTTGGACTGTCATTGTTTCATCAATCTGCTGTGTGTGTGTTAATGCATGTGTGTGTGTGTGTGTGTGTGTGTGTGTGTGTGTGTGTGTGTGTGTGTGTGTGTGTGTGTGTGTGTGTGTGTGTGTGTGTGTGTGTGTGTGTGTGTGTGTGTATGTATGTTTGTGTGTGTAAGAGGGAGGAGTAACAGTGCTCTAGAGGGCAGCAAGAGACCATGCAGGATGAGTAGCAGCTCTATGACTTTTTAATAAGTGGCTGAGTATTGTAAAAAGGTGGTAACTTATTATGGTGTGTGTAAAGATGGCACACGCTTTTTTTAAATGCATATTTATTTTGTATACATCGATAAAGTAGTAAGAACAACCTGTGTGGCTTCCACTTGCACCTGCATCGAGGCTAATGATTTGCAGTAGCCAATCATATTCCAGCAATAGATGGGTCGGGGATAAAGAACTTGTGAGAATGTATTAATTCAACTTTTTTTTCATTATATCTTTGCAATAGAATAACATATCTCGGTCTCCTTCAGCTCGCTTGAGACAAAAACAAATAGTCGACCCTAAAAGGTAAACTATTTGTGAATAATTGAAATCGGTAATAATTTACAAGTAATAGTACCCTTCAGTTTTTCATTTCCAGCTTTTACATTTCCGAAAAAAAACCCACATGTGTCAAAACATACGCTACAACATCAGTGTATACAGCATAGTCGGAACAATCCATACATCACATGTGATAAATAGGCCGGCATTTCCTGTTAGGCCATGAAAATCACCTTCACACACTTCTCCAGCATGTTGATAATAGGAGCTGAACTCTATTACAGGATTGTCCGCTGTCATCACAGTCCCAGAGTGGACGGAGAGAGGAAACCCGACTCGTCTGTTTGTGAGTCCAGGGACGAACAAGCAGGATTAGTCTTGGAATGAAAAGGCCGCCGAACATTGTGAACCCGCACAAACACTCTTTGAGTCTGTATCCCCTGCCGACAACGCGCTATGTTTTAACATTATGTTCCCACACCGTGGTGCCATATATCACCGTATTAAAGAGGGGGCATTGGCAGACACACAGTCAGTTAGAGAGGGCATACAGTAAGTAAGTACGTTTTTAGAGATTTGGGTACGGAGGAAAAGAGAGAGAGTTGTGTTTTCTGACACTTTGTGAGTTCCCTGACACACCGGGGAAACATATTTATGCATAAAAGACATCAAAAAGTGCATTTTGAATAATAGGTCCCCTTTAATAGAAAATGGGCAGAGGTGGGAGAAGTACTCAGATCTTGTACTTAATTAAAAGTACCCGAGTGTAGGAATACTCTGTTACAGTAAAAGTCCTGCATTCAAAATGTTACTCAAGTAAAAGAACAAAAGTATTAGCATCAAAATATACTAAAAGTACCAAAAGTAAAAGTACTCGTTAAGCAGATTGGTCCATTTCAGAATAATATATATGATATGTTTTATAATGATTGATCATGAAAGTGTTCTCAAAGCTGGTGAAGGTGCAGCTAGTCTGAATGACTTTGTATACTGCAGGGTAGCTTGTGGATTTACTCCAGGTGGAACTAAAGTCTGATTCAACACTTGATTATATTTCATCATTAATCCAGATCTGTAAAGTAACTAGAGGTATTAAATACATTAAGTGAAGTAAAAGTACACGCTTTACCTGAATTGTAGTGGAGTAAAAGTACAAGGTAGCATAAAATGTAAATATAAGTAAAGTAAAAGCAACTAAAAATTGTACTTAAGTACATTACTTTACTTTACTGCTGGAATCGAACAATGCAATGGTTAGGTTGGTTTAAGAAATCATATTTTGAACATATGTAACGTCATGTTTAATTTCTCCTCATAGTCCGTAGAGTGACATTTCTGAATGCACATATAAAATCGCAGACGGTGCGCTGTAAACTGCGTCTGGATTAGAGCAAATAAAACAGAATACTCCCTGTCTCTTTTAACACCATGCAGTTTATAAGCATACTTTTAAGTATACATCTGACCTTTCCTGATGTAAACACTGTCCCTGTTGCACCAGCTTTATTCACAAATACTCTTCTGGCAGAAAAACAGGTCAATGTCGGGACGTCGGTCTGAGTTTGGCAAACGCTGTCGCCATAAACCGAGTGATCAGTGTGTAAATGTCACCAGTCTTGGGAGCTGCACAGGGCTTTTAATTTGTGAGCTTTTATTACCGATCACACAGACACGATACCTGTTATGAGCTGCCAAACACACTCGACATGCCCGAGCGGCCCTTGACCTTTTATATCCGAGTTTACAGCAATGGAAATCTAGCCATACAGTACATACATGCAGTACACGGTGTCCCATAATTTAGCATATCATAAATGTATATCATCTGTCACAGGCTAATCTGGGGAGCTGTTAAACGTCTCAATTTAGGATTTAAACGGAGCTATAGAAAATGTGTTTATTGGTACTGCCTACATGTATTGTGTTTTACATAGAAAATGCTTTAACAGGAGTAAAAATCTGCATTTTAATTAGTTTTAAAGTACACTATTATACAATATACTTTAAATACAGCCATTACCGTGTGAGATATTGGTTCAATGAGGATATGAAATGTCTTCTTTCTTCCTCTCTGTAATGCACAACCACACATTTACACACTGACGCTCTGTATGTGGTTGAAATGAATGGAAAGGGGAGCATTAGCGCCGCTGAGAATCTATTAAAGCCGCACACAGTCAAACACACCCTGCAATCTTCATTTCATTTTACCGGGCGCCAATTGAGCAGAGTCAAGCAGAGCAATGAAATGATGTTGTATATGTATTCACACATGCACGTTAGGCATATGAATAAAAAGCAAATAAGACAGATCTAATTTCAGGAACATCAGCGCACAGCGGCACATTTCTTGGATACACTTTGGATTACGTCGGGACTCTCTTATTAAATAATAGATTTTAGCAGCCCCAAACTCTGATTGTACATCTGTCTTCTATTTGATTTGTTTCCCAGCTAAATTTAGATGCCTTGTAATTACATCTTGCTAACCTTGTTACATAGTTGTATGAGCTGAGGTACAACTTTGATGTTATGCCCTTCAAGGCAGCTCTTAAAGCTAATATTAGTTTACTTGTGTTGACGCCTGTCTTTTGGCTTGAAGACTACAAATTAGTTTGATGACTTTAATCTGTATTCGACACCTGAAATACTTACAATTGTGCAGATGTTGCAGCTGATCATTGAAGACAAATTATTTTAAAATCCATTTCAAGGTCATTAAGTATTATTTATTACCAAACATTATTTCTGAGCTCTGATAAATATATCTTTCAGCATATTCGCTATCCGCTAAGACTTGTGTGTTTCACATTTCAGCAATACATAAATAACCTATATCAGTAAGTGTCATTAAACACATCATATTCTTGGAAAGTGACACAAATGCGTGCCATCTGAAAGCAGTCACAGGGAGTGTGGAAAACGACACCTTGTGCTTAAAGAGTGTGTCCTTATTTAGCGAGATGCTTTCCGTGGAGGCTTTGAGAGCTGAATGCTGTCCGTCTGAATCACCCCCTTTTAGTTAGAAGGGCCATTAACAGCTAATGCTATCCAGTGCTAAACTGTGCGGGAGGTAATGAAACCTTAGAGTCACGCCACTTCTCTCCCTCTGCAGTTACTGCTCCAACATGGCCGCCAGCATGGATCGTATGAGAAAATCAAGACGGTGTGAAATATCAGGATCTCAGTCCCACACACACCACCAGAATCAGAAGAAATCAGAAGGTAGGTTGACAGGTACAAGGAATTTGACTTGATGTCATGGTGCTTACATACAAGTAATCCAAATAAATTAAAAACACTGATAGAGAACTATTTTAAGAAAACTATAATAACATTAAAAGATATCAGAGGCAGGCGGGCTAGTTGTGGTGGAGGAGGGTATGCCTGGCACTGCATCCCATCGTGCCAGGGAGTGTAGCGTGTATACTTAAACCCATTTGTCTTCCAACACATTGAGCTGTCGAGGCGTCACAGTGACAGGCGTCAGCGAGGACAGCTAGTCTGTCTCTGAAGGTTAATCACTGGAGCTGTAAAAGAGGATTGTATGAGTAATATTACTAATATAAAAATAACCTTACAGAGTACATTTCTCAAACAGGAAAGGAAAACAATATTAGCATGCATGTGGAACAAGTCATAAATCCATGATTAACCGCACCTGATGCCGATACTGACGTCTAAACCAGCTTTAATGATCTGAAATGAGGTCACGAGTTATGCTGATAGACCGCACAAGAAAAGCACATGCTCAAAAGTATCCTTAGCTGCTCGCTAGCCAATCAAACATTTATGATTTAAATATGATAAGCTGCACCCCATGACACTAGCTAATGATGGGCATTGTTTTGGTCAGTATTGTATCCATGCTTTTTGTGCTAAAATATTAATAATAGGAGGCGTGTGGCGCAGTGGGTTAGTGTTCAGGTTCAAACCCCACTGCAGTCAGCATGTCGTTGTGTCCCTGAGACACTTCACCCCAAATTGCTCCTGTGGGGATTGTCCACAGTACTGAGTATGTAAGTCGCTTTGGATAAAAGCAAGTGACATGTAATAATATACCAGTCTATGAAGATCAGAAAGATATCATAAGATTCCTAAAATGATTGGGACAGAGAGACAAAAGTAATCCCGATGAAATGTACACAAATGTTTGTTTATTAGCCAACATGCTGGGCTGTATGCAGTGGATATTACAATACAGCATAAAGAGACTACAATCCAAACACTTGCTAGAAATAATAGCTGCAATTTGTGTTATATCTATACATTTGACCATTTCCTAAAAGTATTTCGTTTTTTTTCTAAGTCCAATTTTGACATTGAGAAAAGGACTGAAGGTTAGATGCAATTAAATCTTTCTCTTAAACTCAAACATCTTAATTTCTCACTTTCTTAGAAATCTGATGTCTAGTAATAATCTTAATATATTGCATGTTAAAATGAGGATTGATACAAATCCACACTGTGTGCATCGAGGGGTACCTGTGGTGATGAAGGAGAAACACTATTGCCTATATATAGGGCCCCTAGTGTCATGATTCATTGAGCTGCCCACACAATCCGACAGATTAAAACTCTGAAACCATAAAAGCGGTTTCATTTCAGCGTAGTCCTGCTGACTCGGCACTTTTGCTGTTCAGAAGAGGTGTTAAAGAGGCGAGGCAGATCCTCGTGGCGTGAGTTACATGAGCTCCGGTACTTAGTGAGGCTGAGGATTTGGATGTAAGTAGGAGCAGAGTGATCCTGGGCAGGGGTGATGACTCAGGGTGGATTTGTGACACAAAAAATAGTTTATGGCTTAGGAGTTAACAACACCTAGCTTCTATCCTTATTTAGGAATGAGTCATCATTTGTTTACAGATTTTAAAACGCTACCTTTCACATCACTTTGCTTTAATCAGTATGCTGTTTCATTATAATACCAGCCAGCACAATGAATATCCAACGTACCAAGACTTATTTTTTAAACATGTCAGAGGGGACACTTGTAACATTTAAAGAGGTAAGAACCTCAAAAAGGTAACATAAGGCTTATTGAATCCTGCTTAATCTAAATATATGTCTGAAAAAATAGTTTGAAGCGTTCTTTGCTCGACCAATACAACACAATACTTAAAGGGGACCTATCATGCAAAATTAACTTTGTGATGTCTTTTATGTGTCCCTGGTGTGTCGGGGAACTCACGCAGCGTCAGAAAANACAATACTTAAAGGGGACCTATCATGCAAAATTAACTTTGTGATGTCTTTTATACATAAATGTGTGTCCCTGGTGTGTCGGGGAACTCACGCAGCGTCAGAAAATAAAATGCTCTCTCTTTTCCTCCGTACCCAAATCTCTAAAAACAGGGGTACAACGAGCGGATACAGATTTGCTGCCGATCTGACGTCAAATCGGCAGCGGACCCACAGAAAATTGCTATCAGAAACAATGCCCGACGTGTTTTGGACGTCTTTGTTTACATTAGCAAGTCCGGCTAACACTCAGAGCTAACCTGTCCTGGAGAGCACATGTGTTTAAAAAGCAGGAAATACAAAAATAACTCACCTTGTGATAAACCCGCAAGAGAAAAAGCATTTGAGCTCCATACTATTTCAGAAATAATCCTTGATGTGGTTTAGAACAGGATGGCGTTTTATCAAAGCAGAATTTAACTTTATCTCCGGTAGAATTCTGATCAGGCATTAGCTCCGCCTCCTCTTTTTCTTTTTTCAAGCTAAGGATCCAAAATCCGCGTTTCTCTAACAGGGCTTCAAAAGAGGGGTATGAGCAGTATGAGGCATGGCTACAGTAGGTGAACTGTTTGGTATTTTAACCAAAAAACTTCACAGACATGTTTTGTATAGGTATGGCCCTACAATATATGTTTCCAATATAGCGTGATAGGTCCACTTTAAGGATTTGGAGAAAAACAACCTGGTTTGATGTTAGCACATCTTAAATAATGAATTATGCAATGGACTGTTCCTTTTTACTTGAAAGAATAACTGATTTGGTATGATTTGTATGGATATCTAAGCAAATATTTTTAAACTGCTATAGAAGTATAAAAACATTTTTAAAAGGTTATTACCAAGCATTTTAAGAATGTTTTTAGAGAAAGTTATCCTACCTTTAAGAAGAACATTCTGGGAACCAAAATAAAACGTCCAGCTGAAAACGTTTTAAGAACAGTAGGGCAACATGTTCTAACAATGTTATCAAAAATATCTTAAGAAGGTTATCGCCAAACATTTTAAGAATGTTTTTAGAAAACGTTATCCTA
This sequence comes from Notothenia coriiceps, assembly GCF_000735185.1. Classification (NCBI taxonomy): domain Eukaryota; kingdom Metazoa; phylum Chordata; class Actinopteri; order Perciformes; family Nototheniidae; genus Notothenia; species Notothenia coriiceps. Next base: position 10,201 of record NW_011353392.1, on the reverse strand, counting down.
CCTTTCAGAAGAACATTCTGGGAACCAAAAGAAAACTTCCCGCTGAAAACATTCCTAGAACAGTGAATGGTAACATTCTCAGAATATTTTCAGAACCAAATATTTCTAGCTGGGGTTGCTACATTGCATAAAAAAAGCTTTGAACACACAGATACAGCTGTAGCAAATGTAAAAAGTATCTTGATGTAGATTGAATCACTTTAGTTTGACAGCAGATACTAACACAGTTATGATATAAACAAAAAAAAAGATCAGATAAGGTCACGTTTGCCACGTTTGAGTCTAGAAGCTCCAACAGTCTTATCACTATTTGTTATATTTGGTCTTCAAGCAGCCGCAAGACAGGTGGCAGGAAGTTATTTCAATATTTAGTAATAATATCATCACCTCCAACCCTTACTCAAACACACACACACACACACACACACACACACACACACACACACACACACACACACACACACACACACACACACACACACACACACACGCACAGCTCTCCCATGGTAACACATGCTGATCGCTGCTCACGGGGTGTCAGTGTATCCCAGCATGCAGTTTGCATGTCTAAAATAGGCCTCTGCACAGCTGGGGCTGCAGGAATGGAGGGAGAAGCAAATCCCCAGCTAGCTCCCTTTTGCAAAGACGCACACACACACACACAGACACAAAAAACACTCATACTGAAGCGGTTGTCATGCTTCACGTGGCGTCTTCCTGCACTGATTCATGCAGAACCGTGCTTTAAGTTCCCTGGCAGCGATCAAGGACAGGCGCTGGCTCGCTGATCAAGAGCAGGAGTTGGCCTTCGCTGTGTTTTGCTCGACAATGTTGCACCTGTCTAATGGTTATGTACAGACTCCCCCCTTTGATGTGCACGTGCTATTGTTATAAGTTACAGAAACTCCCGAGTAATTCTTGTTGGGTAATTAATTAGCTTGTCGTCAAAATGAAGGATTGAACAAGCGCTCCACTGGGAGGCAGTGCACGCTGTGGTTTAAAGATATGATTATGAGGGGGTACTCACCTGAGTTTTTAAGCTATAAACCTCAGCAGACTTTTGCTTTGATAGTGCCTTGATGAGTTAAAGATGTGCTGCCTCCTTTGAGTCTAGCTAAAGGTAAACAACATTTCCCTCTGTTGTCACATTTCCTCTGAGAATGACAAGTTTCTGCTTTTAATAACTTTAACACTGTTTTGCTTTATTGATTTAAGAGGGGGTGAGATGGGAAAAAGTTTATGACACTTTACATTTTCCACTTCAGATGTGGCGTAATTTAGTGAGTGACTTCAACAAAAGGAGACATTTTGTTTGAGTTACAGAAATTACATTGGAACAATTAAAATAAATCTTGACTTGAACTTCCGTTGACCTCGCCTTGGTTTGGGTTTCAGCTCTCCGGGCCCTGAGGACGGAGGCCCTTCATTTGATTTATATCATCCTCCTCTTTGTCTGAACTAGAAGAAGGGGAAAATTACATAGTTTCACCAAAAAAATCCCCTTCTCTGTTTTAAAGGAGGGAAGTCTTTCCTCCCTGCTAAACTTCCATTAGTTTGTGCAGTAAATCTCCCAGCAACGGATTAGATCAGCACCGTGTGGAGGGATAATTGTTTTTTAGTCACTTTTGCTCTTTAAATTGATCAAAAGTGAGGCAGTCTAAAGTCTACAGCTCTAGATTAAGAAGAAAGAGGAGGTGAATTCTCCTTCACTTCCAGTTAAAATATCCTGAATCACCTTTTCTACTTAAATCAAAGTCAAAGTCAACAAATCTTTCAGTTTGTGTTTACAGACAGAGAGATCAAAATACCGTTTCCCACAATCCCGGATATAAAAACAAATGTAAAAATAAATAAATATGTGTGCAAATAGGTACACATATATACACAGTCAAAGACACGTTCTTACATGTGCACACATTAACGGCCCGTCCACACAGCGGCGTTGGAAGCTTCTTCGTGACGTCACTTTTCCCCGAACTGCATTGTGGGAAGCAGAGCGGAGCTTTCCTGGCGTTTCAGGCTGCGAAAGTTGAGCAATGTTCAACTTTTGAAGCTTCTGAAGCTTTCGGTGGAAGCGTCAGCCAATCAAATCATATGCCAGTACAAGCTCTAGCCAATCAAACCGCTGCTTGTGTGTCAGGGGCGGGAGATTCATGTGATTGGTTGTTGGTCGAGCTTCAGACACGCCCGCCGGCAAGCTTTTTCCAAAGCCGCTGTGTGGACGGGCCGTAAGAATGCGTAAAAACACAACGATCAATATATACAAAATAACAGTCACTTCAAAAATGCTATCGTTTGTGGAGCTCCGATCATCCTTTAGTTTACAATACATATCATTCTTAAGTGATGGTTTATCACAGGACGCTTGGTTACTTGTTATTCAAGCTAGACTACATTTTGAATACATAATGTTTTAGTATAAAATGGTGTAGAAGAGAGTGATGTAAGTTTCAAATGGAAATCAACCTGCATTTAATTCAAAGATATGCCTATCAATATCCCTTAGAGCAGGGGTGTCAAACTCAATCACACAGTGGGCCAAAATTAAATAATGGGTACTAGTGGAGGGCCGGACTGGTTCAATGTTTATTGCAGAACTTATTGAAATGAACTTATTGCACATATTAAACCTGGAACTAACAAAGCTTAAATGATTGCCTATAAAAACAACATTAAATAATCAGTTGCATTCATTTCTTATGGCTCTATCTGCAGCTTTTCCAGAGTCATTTCTTATGATTACATTTTGCCACAGGCCAACAACAGCTTCAACAAAACTATTTCCCTCAAAGAAAAAAACAAACATGCCCTGTTGTCGTGAGAAACAAAGTGCAGAAGNACATTAAATGATCAGTTGCATTAATTTCTTATTGCTCTATCTGCAGCTTTTCCAGAGTCATTTCTTATGGTTACATTTCTCCACAGACCAACAACAGCTTCAACAAAACTATTTCCCTCAAAGAACAAACCAAACATGCCCTGTTGTCGCAAGAAAGAAAGTGCAGAAGGAAACATTGAAACTCAGTGTGCTGCTCGGTGATGCTAGTTCAGATACTTAGCATCTCATCTTGGGTGCAAGTTCATCAATGTTTGGGCTCAGGCTCTGAGCGGAGGAANGCCCATGCTAACAAGTGTGCATGTGTGCGTCATATGAGAGGCCCCGCCTTACATTTTCCGCCACAGATTTGGGGAAATTGGTCCGTGCGCAAAGCATTGTGAGGATTTGAAGGACGCAAAGTCTACCCATGTGCAGCCTCGAAATTTCCCCCAAACCAAGGACGCGGCCTCGGTGGAATTCCAAGTATGCTGGACATTGGACCAGTACTTCGGCGGCACTCGATGACGTAGCATCCTTAATATATTGGCTTAGAAGCCAGTATCCTCGAGATAGAGAAACGGCCACAGACTGGGGACAACGTGATCTCAGGGTCTTCTTCACCCCGCTGACAGCTGTGCTCCCTTATCGCTCTGTTTGTTTCATTACCACGTTACTTAATTAAAGTACCAATTTGAACAATTTCCGAGACTCCATTTTCTCTTATTTTAACTTCCTCCTGGACGCGAGAACAACTACACAAACCAACATGACTAAAATGTGCAAGAAGATATTATGTTCCTACTTATTTATATAATACAAATATTGGTCATCATCCAGCGGACCTCTTACTCATTTAGCCCGATGCTCATGTGTTCATAAAGGTTTTTGACATGTATTCAGAAAATGACTCTCTGGTGTCTCTGTAATGGATGAACAGTAACTCATCACAATTATTAATGAAGGGAAGGAAACTAATACATATGTATATGAGGTCATTTTGCTGGAGGAGGAAGTAATGGTGAGTGCATCGCCACGGCTGCATTAGATAAGAGTTATTACTGTGTGTGTCAATGTTTATGTATATGTTTGTATGTCTGCAAGTGCACACAAGTAATGTATGAAATGGTCAACATGTGTGGTCGTGCATGCAAATGTGCACGTGTGCTCATGTATCTTAGTGAGCAATGATCCTCTAATTCTCGTTAGAGCCCTAATGCAGCCGTGAGCTGACAGACGGCCGCAGCAAACCGCCCTGTGCATTAAAGTGACGGAGGGAAGATAAACGCACAGCACCCAGATTAAAGTGACAAATAGACTCAGTATGCAAAGTGGCAAAGGTAAATTGTGTAGCTAAATGCGAGTGGAGACAGTTTCTGTGACTGCAGAGCTTACTTTCTGTGATAAACGAGGGATAAGTGCTAAAGTCGAAGCAACTACATTTCACATTGCCCTCTGACCACTTATTTCCCTCCGAAAAACCTCAGAGGCGAAACGGAGCATTGGTTGTAAATCAAGTAAATGCACTGATATGCAAAAATGCCCCCGTTTTAAATGAACTCTATTTTTCCTTTTTCAGAACTGAGTGAAAACACATCTGTTGCAAAGACCATTTTAGGGTGTGCACTGAAATGTGTAGGAAGGAATATCAGCAGCAAGATATGCAGCATTGCTTCAGTCTCCTGGAAAATGACTTTAGGGGAGACACGTTTGGTGATTATGGAATATCCTTTTACTAATTAATATCGCAATGACCATTTCTATGTGATTGCTAACATTTATTGTTGTGTTACAAGTTTTCTTAAATGTTTCTTGAACTTGAAGTTTCTTAAACTTTAACCGAGGTTTGAAATTCTTTTTTTTACTTAGTTAAAATACTAGAGTTAAAGGGTTTTAACATTTTGTATCATTAATTACAAAACATACCTGTAACCAGCCATTACAAAATCTAATCTAGTGAAAAAAAAGCTAGGATTGGCAACGTGAAATCACATACATTTTGCAAGCTGCTACAGATAAACATCGTAAACAAATTGAACTAATGAAAACCACAATAAAACCTAGTTAGAAAGTAAGATAAGTAAACACCTAAGTATGTTTCTTGGATAAAATCTGAAGACACTATGGAAGCAAAATTGCCTTAACTCTAAAGATTAAGCAGCGCAACAACGTATTTTTGCTGAAAAGTGAAAACTAATGAAGATATTGACATCACAAGACGTATATAACCTTAATACGGGATCATGTTGAAGTGTTTCGTATCCTGTCACTGTATAAGATGACTTGAATTCGCTGTGACACATATGCCACACAGTAAAATATACTGAAAGCCGTCCATGTTTCCCCAACAGTTGTCTTCATGTCCGCACATCAGTGTGTGACAGCTATGTTGTAACCTACATGATACATGTTCCAGTAGCCCAGTGAAGACCATGAACCCAATAATGTCTGCATGTTTTCCTTCTCACATGACAGGTCAACATTCGACACCAAAGCTGCAGCAGCATCGAGGCAAAACAAGTCCAGGAGCAGCGATAATGGTAAGTGGATATCAGCCTGAGCTGGGGGTAGTTATCAGATAGCCTCAGCAGTTCATTAAAAATAAGTAGTTGTAAAAGTAGTTGTGAACCATATAACCCTAAACAAAACTTTAAAGAATGTTAAAAGCCAGTGTTTATAGGCGAACCGATATGCTATGTTCACGTTTCATATTAGTATTTTGGTCCTCTACTGTGACATGTCTCCATGCTTTAATGTTCAAAAAGCTTCAAAAAGCTATTTTCACCCTCTGTCTGAAACCAGAGCCCAGTCCGCTCTGATTGGTTAGCTGGCCGGCTCTGTTGTGATTGGTCAACCGCTTAGAGATATCTAGCCCCTTAGCCTACCACGTACAGTGTGTTGACGTGCTAGCCAATAGAAGCGCAAGCGTTACTTAGTGATGTCATTATGTTACAGAAAGGAGTCACATGGAGGCGTTTCAGGCAGGAGAAACTCCCTCTCTGAAAGATAGCCTGACATTTACTATAGTCCCTTAAAATAAACAAGATGGATCCTACACTTCCCATCATGCATCATCAATCATTAATTTACTTTTCACATCCCAACCTGGTAAAAGCTCATATCTATCCATAGAAATTGCAATGCAAACTTTATTTTTGTGTTTGTAGGGCACCCTCTAGATTTTAAGGTAATCCATGAAATCCATGTCCTTGCACTAAATACACTTGGATTAGCACTGGATGATAACAATGCATATAAATCTTGAAGGAAGATTTGCAGCATATTCATCTAATTTCAGACAGGCATACCGAACATGAAAAGGTTTTGTAACAGTAGCAGGATTCACAGGAGCGTCAGTATTGCTACATGTGTTGATATTGCTTGTAAGAGTTGTGCAAAGGTGTGAGTTTGTGTTTGTCAGTGAGACAGAACGACAAGTGGCTGATCTCAGATAAGGACACAGCTTGAAATGTTGATGTATTGCTCCATTTGCATCTCTGACAAAGTGTGTTGAGACACATTCTGCTGCCTGTGGGTTACGACATCAAACTGTACTCTTCAACCGCACCTGTGCCTGACTAACACACACACACACACACACACACACACACACACACACACACACACACACACACACACACACACACACACACACACACACACACACTCGTTTGCCAAATCACTGTTTTGGCAAGAAAAGTGTACACAGAGTTTTACGACAGGAGGTGAGGAGAGCTGTGCACGAGCTTGAGGAATTATTGATGATGAATTGTCTGGCAGTTTGGTTTAGGCGACGGTTTCCAGAGTCAACAAAAGACCTGGATTGGCACGAATATCAGATACAGGAGAGCAACTCTGGGAATTCATTCTAAAAGTTGAACCAAGTGACACAATATTTTGCATTTTTGGTTAGGGTTAGGGTTAGCTTTATTTTAACTGAAAAAATCCATAACTCTAAAAGTCGGCCATTGTAGCAGATTTCGGGTTATTTAGATTTATATATTTCTTTTAAAAAAAATCAAACACACCCCAACAATGTTTATATTAATCTCAATCTTTATTTATTTATATAGCACATTTAAAACTACCTCAGTGGACCAAAGTGCTGTACAGGGAATACATACAATATAAAAATAACACAATGGGAGTAAAATAATAAAACAATAATTAAAAACATGACAAAAACACATACAAATGTAAAAATGTTATGTTCGACTATATTAAAATGAAAGCACATATTTATTTCCTTGGCTACAATATCACAAGCTGTGCAGTAAAAGCAAACCCAGACACACATCGTCCGGTAAATCAAGCCATCAGCTGAGTTCTTTGCACACATTCAGTGATGTTATTCTGGCCTGGGAATGCACTGACAGACCAGTAAACACTCATTTATGTATTACTCTGCCTTACTGACCTGCAGACTGACTCTGATGACCCACAGCTCCTCTCTCTCCTCGTGGTCAGTGTGTTTCCTTTCAGGTCACCGTGGATGTGTGTGTGTTTGAAGATGTTGTGTGGCATCATGTGAGTGTTCATATGTTTGGACACAGACGTGCACCTTTGGCCTTCGGGGCTAAAACGTGAGCCGACAGCAGAGTTTACAACACAGCGTTTCACAGGAGCCTCTGACCACACGAGTGAGGCATCACACATAAACACAGGGGATCTAAGAACCAATAAAGACATGTAAAAAGGTGGATGAATTACATTTGACCTTTGGCCTTTAGATATGTAGCTAGCAATCTTAGAGTGGCGTTTGTTGTAATTTCTCTTAGTAATCACTGGACTCTGTATTCTAATGACTCTAAATGGCGGCAGGAAATAACTGCCTACATTTTTGCGTGTTTAAATTCTGCCATGCATGCAGTGAACTAGGTTGTGCTCAGATAAAAATGTAGTGTTTTTTAGTGACTTGTGTGGATTTCTCTTGATTTGTTCATCATTTTTCTAGCTGTAACTATTAACTTCACCTTCTGTACATAATTTTCTGTCCAAAAACTATTTAAGAATCTCTTTTAAATGTAAAGAAAAGCTTTTATCTTATCTGTTGCAACATCTAAGGCACATGTGTCAAACTCAAGGCCCGGGGGCCAAATCAGGCCCTTGGTGGATTTAATTTCGGCCCGCAGGATAATTTCTAATTACTATTAGATCTGAGGGTTTCCTCCGCTCCGAGCCTGAGCCCAAACATTGATGAACTTTCACCCAAGATGAGATGCCAAGTATCTGGCTTGAACTAGCATCACAGAGCAGCACACTGAGTTTAATGGATGTTTCCTTCTGCACTTTCTCTCTCACGACAACAGGGCATGTTTGGTTTTNCTCTCTCTAACGGTTTCAACATAAACTGTACCGAAAATAAATACCTCACGATGTCTATCTAATTATGAACTTGCTTTACTTTCACGGAACACATTTTTGCCAAAAATGTGTTCCGTGAAAGTAAAGCAAGTTCATAATTAGATAGACATCGTGAGGTATTTATTTTCGGTACAGTTTATGTTGAAACCGTTAGAGAGAGTGGCACACTTGTTAGCCTGTTCCATTCTTCTTCGTTTTCCAAAGCCGTGGCTTGGAAGCACTTGCTTCGTTTCTGGAGGAAGTGACTTGGAAGTACGCGACTACCAAGCCAGCATCCTCGAGATTGAGAAAGGGACTGTATCTATTTCTTGGCTCCTCCTTTCAATGGCGGCTGTGACGTAGGGGGTCCTCCCACCTCTTCTTCTGTGTCCGATGTCGCGCATAACAGAGGATTTAGACGTTGTACGTTCATAACTCCACACGCCTTTTCTCCTCATACACTCATTCATGACTTTTTATTTAATGCATTTTAACGGCTGTAATCGTTGTTAACGTACAACCGGAAGTGGTCACTGTTGACAACGGCAACACCTTTCAATACAGTTTTTCAAAGTAAACTTCACCGGAAATGTTTTCAGAATAAAACCGTTTTAAACTTACTGTGTGTTTAAGCTAAATTACGTCATTCAATATTAATTTTAATTTCTTACAGTCACTAAACTAACCTTCATGTGTACCGTTTGTGTACATTTTATTTGATCATTTACACTTCTGTAAAGGCAACGGTTTTACTTTTCCCCCCACTTGTTTCAGGCAGCCATTCGAGTCCCTTGTGCGTGATATGAAATTCCATTGCAAGACTCTTTAAAGTTGCTTGAGTTCAGATTCATCCATCAGATATTACATAAAGTCAAACTTATTTTTTAATCAAAGATTAAGTGTATTCATGGTAATACACTGTAGCCTATCAAAGCAAATCCACACTTAAATTATAGGCAAAACTCATCCAAAAAGCATTCTTGGCAAATGTGCCCCCTGTGATGGAGAGCATGATTTTAGGAAACGTAAAACAGATAAAACTGCGTCTCCAGCTGCATGAAGACTTCATAGCCTTTGATATCATTTCTCAAACATGTTCTTCTACGACACATCTGTACATTTTGATGTCAAACCCCAGCCTGTTAGCAGCTGTCTGCCATGAAGGTTGTACACACTCCAGGTCAGGCTGCTCCTCTGATTATTCTGTCTCCATCTCTTTGATTTCCTGTCTGGGACAAGGAGTCAGCGATGATTCCTCTGGCCTCGGTCCTATAAATCAACCAGGACGCCCAGACACTGGGACTAGCGCGAGACAGCCTCTGTCCTCACAGCGCCGGAAGAATCATAGGGCTAGGATTAAAGGGTGGTGCTGTACATTTTGGGGAATCTCCCCTTCTTGATTGGTAAAAGTCATAAAGGAGTTAACAGCAAGAAAGACAGACAGTTTGAATCACGGATGGGCAAGTGTTTAGGCTCAGGCTGCTTTATTTCACGGTAGTGTAGGGCTTAAAGGAAAGGAAAACACGCCATATGATCATGAATATTACATTAAAGGGGCCCTATTATGCTTTTTTGTTCATGTAAATGGTCTGAAAAGGCTCAAATTCCAGTTCCCTCCAGAGGGAGTTTCGCTCCCTTCCCGCCCTGCCTGAAACGACTCCTTTGGACTCCTTTGGACTCCTTTGTTTACTTCCGTAACATAGTGACATCACAACAGTCACGCTTCTATTGGTTAGCGCTCCAACAGATTGTACGTGATAGGCTAATGGGCGGGACATCTCTAAGCGGTTGACCAATCACAACAGAGCCGGCCAGCTAACCAATCAGAGCAGACTGGGCTCTGGTTTCAGACAGAGGGTGAAAAGAGGTGCTGCAGCACAGACAGTATGGACAAAATAAAGAGCTGTTTGAACATTAAAGCATGGAGACACGTCACAGGAGAGACACTACATACAAATAGGAACATGAAAATGACCAGAGTAGGGCCCCTTTAAAAAATGTCCCTTTAAGAGTTGTTAGATGTTTGGTGCTAGCCTTGATCGA
>NW_011353391.1:0-2513 GCF_000735185.1 Notothenia coriiceps | reverse complement strand
TTTTTTATATATTTTTTTTTTTTTGGTTTTTCAGTTGAATTATTCTTAAAGTTCAGGATAATCAACTGTTAAAAACATGCTGTTCATATTTTTTTTCTCCAATAAATGGATGTTTTCAAAGTCAATGAATAATCGCATTTAATAATCGCAATTACAATTATTGACCCAAATAATCGAGATTATGATTTTTGCCATAATCGAGCAGCCCTACTCTAATGAACACACTCCAACCCCAGAAAGAAGCAGAATAGGGCCTCTTTAAAACGTTAATTTTTGAGACATCGCACAAAAAAAGGAAGCATTTTCTTCACCGTTCTTCTTCAATTAGGTGCCATGGAGTTTAATGTTCTCTTCATGCTTCCTGGTTGAATGTCCTCTTGTGGGTTTTGTTTTAATAATGAATGTTAGCGCCAATCTCAAGGACACAGACATGCTGTCGCTGCATGAATACTAAAGCGAGACATGAAAGAGAAGTCCTCCTCTGTGGGGAGAAGACAGACTGGGACAAAAAGACATGAAGTGGTTAGAAGTAAAAGAGCTTTTATGCTTCACAAATATCTGTTCTATCTTTTAATGCTTTGCTTTGAGGCTTGGGGAGGAACAGATTGCATGAAAAGGAGTAATCAGGTTACAGAAACACGACAGTTACACATAGATTAGGGGGTTACAATGCTTTTTCAAACGGTAGTGCATGATATAAGAAGTGTAAGCCTCCCAATCCTGGCTTTAAGATAATGAACCTGAAGTTATTGAAGGTAATAGCAATCAAGTTGTATTTTAAATCGGGGTTAAATCGTGATTTCAGGTGTTTTATGTTTGAAGAGACTGATATCTAATACTGATATCTGTTTTTAGCATATCTAAGGTATGGCAAGACAAGACATTTCAACACAAGGCTTTACAAATAATGAAAAGCATTGAGATATACTGTAGTGCAGCAGAAACACTTTATTCAATGACATTGAAATGAGAATAAAATCAACTTTAAAACCAGCTCAAATAGACAGGTTTAAAATACAAGTCCAATCTGAGCTCTTTGAAAGGAAGTAAGGAATGCAGACGACACGTTCAGAGAATCTTTCATGGCCGTCATTCAGCCAGAAATTGAAGCTTCAATCCCCCAAACTCTGTCTAAGGCCCCGGACACACCAAGCCGATTTTGGCCGTCGATGGATGTCAGGCCGACGATGAGCGTCCTGTCGCCCTACTCAGGTTGGTGTGTCCCGCACCGTCGTGTCTTTTCGGCCGACACCTTTTTGGCCGAAAAGCTACCGATTCAACACGTGGAGCCTGAAGTCTTTGCGGTGTGTTCCAGTGCGACTGTTGTTCTTTGGTGTCAGCTTGGTTCGTCCCTACCTTAAAACTCTGCTCTCTCTTCCAGATGGACCATGACCCCCGAAACCCGACGTACATCTCCTCCCAAGGCCCTCTTCTCTCCACCGTGGCCGACTTCTGGCAGGTAACACCATCTCTACACTGTCCCTCATTGTTTCATATTCAGCTTATCGATCCAAACTAATGAGCCCATCAGCTGTTACTGTTTCATGCTTTCTCAGAACATAATAAACATGGAGGTATAAAGAAAGCCAGAGCTCTGGAGGTGTGGAAGATTGCTCAGTGGTGCAAAGGAACTCTCCAAAACAAATATATATATGTTTTTTAATCTTTGTATTTTTTGTTATTATTTTATAAAAAAATTCAATTAATTTAATTTAGTTTTTATGTATTTTTTCGTATTTTATAATATTTTTAAATATAATATGTTATTGTAATTTTTAAAGTTTTATTTACATCCTATTTCCTTCATTTTTGGGACTGTTTACGTCATAAAAAAACACGTTCTTAACTAGCTGAAGATGCTAATACACCTTTGATCACTACCTTCTTTTATATTTAACCATCCAATACTATATTTAAATACCTAAAACAATGACTCTGTTGACGGGACGTTAATTGACATTTTTGGGTATTTCTTTTGTTTTCCTGAATATTTTACGTAAAAATGCAATATTCTTTTTCCTTTTCTCAAGTCAAGGATTTGAATACTTACTATCCAAACCCCTTACCAGACTAAATGGGTAATAAACCTCCAAATATCCCGGTATCTGGGCCCATTGACCATTTCACCTCCAATCGTTAGTTTCAAGGCCCATCTAACCTCAATGAATGGAGAGGTGAAACAACTCTGGATTTGACAACGTTTACGACCTTAGATTCAAATAATCCCCTCGTTTTCTTACAAATAATCATCTTCTGATTTACACTCGTCTCTTTCCTCGATGTAAGTCAATGGGAAAGAGTCTTTTTGGGACGCCACAGAAGTTGTAGTACCACCGTTTGGCCACTACGCACATTTGTGAAAAGACAAATAATTGTATTCTTGGAGCTGTAATGTGATCATAATGCATCAAAGTGGTGCTTTCTGCCTGTAAATATACGTCTCATCACACACACCTCTAAGAAGTCGACTTATATTCATAATAATGCTAATGTTTGCCCATATTTACCCCCCC
>NW_011353390.1:0-1998 GCF_000735185.1 Notothenia coriiceps | reverse complement strand
ATCCGTGGGTACCCGACGGGTGACCCGCAAAAAAGGTGATTTGCGGGTGGTATTTTTACAAACGCTTTTTTCCGGGTTCGGTTCTGGGTAAAACAAAGATGATGCGAGTCGGGTTGCGGGTGTTGCATAATAAATATAAATAATAATAATAATTTTGTTTAATGTTTAAATCCTCAGACCTCTCCCCCGCGGGACCGAGCATAATCATAACCTCTGCAGCGCATCTATCTGCTGCTGAGCGCGCCACATTCTGAATGGCTGAGGTGAAGCTCTCTAGCGGAGAATACAGCATTTTCAATAACTCTTCGTCAAGAGCGAAATCCAACGTCTGGGAGGCTTTTGGTGTCATCCTAGATGGAGAAAATAACCAACATCCCACGCTTTTTGAGCCAAATATGCAACTGCGTGTGTTAATAATTGCACGTTTTCACCGCTCATATATATGCGGCTTCGGGTCGGGCTGCGGATCTTGTGCCGGCGGGTCGGGTCGGGTTGCGGAACTATTTGGTTATATGTGCGGGTAGCGGGGCGGGTTCGGTATTGCACGTCGCGGGTGCGGGGCGGGAGCGGGTCTTGAAAATCAGACCCGTGCAGGACTCTGGCGTACAGTACCTTAAAACTCAGGTTCCTGATGATGAGTCTCGCTTTCAGATGCGTTTTCCTAATGCCTTTGGTTTTTTCCTCATTTTGCTTTGGAGCTGGAACTGGAGCTGGAGCTGGCTCTTTAGGTGCTAAATGACAACATGAAAAAGTCATCAAGTAAACAAGGCGTGAAAGCACTCACAGTAGCTCTTATTCGGACATGTCTTTATACACACCTGTTTTCCTTTTGTCTTTTATTTTCTTCTTCGCCACCGATATTGAAAGCTTCTTTCCATCGAATTCTTTTACATCTTTCATGGCTCGCTGTGCATCTTCCTCCATGGAAAATGTGACATAGCCAAACCCCCGACATTTTTCAGTGCCTGGTTTATAATTAAAAGATAGGTTATTCGTATCGTTGCGTTTAAATAGATCTCTGACTACTTCCTACTTTGATCTCAAGTAGAATGGTTAGGGTTAGACAGTAAAAGAAAAATGAAATAGAAACATTTGAAATAGAAAATAAAACATAAGTAAAAGGAAAATATAGGCTAGATATTGACAATGAAAGATAAATGTCTGAATATTTTCTGTGAAATATCGATATGAAGGGCCAATTTGACAGTAGAACATTCTTTACATTAAGTGTTTAAGGAATAGCATATTACATACATATAAATGTTAACAGTAGGCTATGGCACAATGTGAAGACATGTTACAGAAGAATGAACAACGTATTTTGCCTCCAGCTAGAGATCATTTTCACTTTAAAAGATTTAGAACACGAATAAATGACAGTACAAATATCACCTTTGTCTCTGACCACGAAACACTGTTTAACAGGACCAATTTCAGAGAATATTTCCTCCAGTCGTTCATTTGAAGCTGAAGCTGGCAGAGAACCAACGAATAAAGTCAGCGCTGGCATGGCTCTGCTGCCGAGCTAACGCTAGCGGTTAGCAGGCTAACGTTAGCCTTTTCTGGCTCGGTAATAATTCACAAGGTATCTCTTATATGTTAACAATCCCGTATTGGGTGTTGATATCCAAATATTCGATGTCACACGGATCTGAGAGGTAAATAATGCTCAAAAACTGTAAAGCTTGAACAACACTAGCTTTCAGATCAAGTCGCATGTTTACATGCGTGGGCAGCCATCTTGGAAATGTAACGGAAATTATCTCGAAATAAGCGAAGGCATTTACTTTGGAAAGCCTGCCGCCTATCGTCCCGGAAGTTTACTCATTTGTTTATGCAAAGTTTGTTTTTCAGTGGTTCTCAACTTTTTTACTTAGGGAAAGTGGTATAAAGTAGCTCAGTACATAATCCGTGTATCTACCGTCCAATTGTTTTTCTTTATAGACACGTAAACGGAAGATCGTCTGAGAGGCGTTTTTGCTTTTTGCTTTTTACCTT
>NW_011353389.1:0-2554 GCF_000735185.1 Notothenia coriiceps | reverse complement strand
CCGTTTAATACTTTTTAATAGCCTTAATTTTCGCGAAATTGATTTATCAACTTTTAATACTTTTTAAGACCCCGCTGACACCCTGAAGTCCCATCGACACGGTCCAATCGTCCCCAAATCTTCACTTGTATATCACCGGTCCATGCCTCAACAGCTCTACGCCAAATCTGAGATCTCCCCATATGCCGTTTCCATGGAAACGCATCCCTCGCCATAAAACATGATGTCGCTATAACTCCTATGAAAATGTTCAAAAAGTGCTCAAACTTCACATGTGTGCTAACAGTCCAGCCGTGAAGACATCTACGGGACAGTTTTGAGATTTCTTCAAATGCCGTTGCCATGGCAATACAATGCTCGCCTTGAAACACAGTTTTCTCATAACTTCAGTGAAACTGCTCCAAACGCCCCAAAACTTCACAGGTTTGGTAACGATGCAGCCATCAACGCATCTAAGCGTATTATGGGGTGTCATCAAATGCCGTTGCCATGGCGACAGATCATTCGCCATCAAGTGAGTTCAGAAGTTTGCGGTTAAAATATTCTGCTGCCAAGCCTTTTTACTTTCTTTTCTTCTCTCATCACACATTCAAGCCCCCAGTGTTAATGTATCATTTCAATCTAAATTATTCACTTTTTTTTTTACACATTACATTTCAGCATAGGAGTTTAGCGTCAGATTTTCAGCATAAAGCATTCCCACTAGCAATTTCTTCAGGAATTGCATTCTCTAGTTACATATATTGTAACGTTATAAACTGCTGCTGGGACAGCACGGTTTCGACTGTACCATCCACCCACCTGACAACTTGGCGATGAACATAATGGTTTTCCGGGATGCCAGCTGAGTGTCACCTCTCATAATGCCCTTCCGTGGCCGCTTACACACCTTCAGACCTTCAGACTAAACGATAAAGAGTAGGCTAATAAAAAACAAAGTTGTTACATAAACCAAAGTAGGCCTAAATGTATCAAAGTAAACTTTAATGTCAATCTTTCAGTTTGTGTGTAGGCCTACAGACAGAGAGATCGAAATAACAAAAATACAAATATATATACAAATATATATAAAAATATGATAATACTTCATCCCTGATTATTCCTACAATTCAGCTTGCCCTATTAACCAATCTTCCTTTTGTCTGCTCCTGTTTGTCTTTCTAATGATGCCACTCTGTTTTAGCGGCCATCTATTATATCTGCAAACTTGAATGCACCACACAGATACATTGTTCATCATGGTGCATTCCATGAATCAACCTAGACTGAATCTTTGTACATTTATTTTTATGGTATTGGAAAAAAAATGACTGCCTGAGATTTAGCATATCACCTTGAATCATCAATAATTGTTGTTGGTCTCTAAAATATTCAGAATTCTGCGCAGCGCTACTTTTAATTTTTATATTCTCTATTTTTATCATTGACCTTCTACTTTCCCACTATGTGTGTACTCTTGATATTTTTTTCATCAAATATAACATATTAAAAAAACAATTCAATAACTCGCTTTAACCACTAGGCAGTGCACACAAGGTACACACAGCCATAACAACTTTGTATTATTATTAGTGTAGTAATTATGTATGTACAACATCTGAAAATGTGTAGTTTTATTCATGTTTTCACATAATTTTACAGGATATTGCCATATTATTTCACATGTTTTACTTCTACACATTAATATCTGATTTGTAAAACATCACAGACAGAAAGGTATATCCGTAATTTAATGGTAAACTACGGAAATTCTGATTCCATAGATGTGTCTCATTCTCTCAATTCAATATTTACATTCTTATATTAGGTGTTTTTCTATCAGTTGTGCACCGTTATGGTGTAAATATAACCTATCTATGAATTAGATCAAATGTAAAAGTCAGCCGAATTAGTGTTGATACTGCGAAGAGACGTATTGTGTGAAGAGAAATTGAAGATGTTGTCTAATTGCTGATATATTTATGGTCCACGTCATGTATTCAGGTTCGGTGGCAGTTCTTCCAGTTTGTTTAGAAGTCTTCTCATCAGGGCTCTATAAAAAAATAACTACGGCAGATGTGTACTATTTAATGCAGCCGAACCGTGTATTACAATGCCATTATGTGATGACTTTCAAAGAGAAAAGCAAGCACACTCGGAATAAAGTATTATTTTCTTCTTTTAAAAAAAAATGTTTTTCGGATTTCATATCGCATTAACACCATATCCCAACGTGCATTGCAGCTAAACAATCCAATCACCGAGCTTCTAGCTGAGGATCTTGGGTAATCAGTTCAGTGGGTTTGTGTTGTGTTTCGCGATGATGCTCGAAATGTCCCTTCTAGGCCTACGTCTGTTTCCGGTGACTTTATTTTGAAATTCAGTTCCTGGGAAACGGCTAAAAAGCCTGAGATGATAATTAAACGAATAAATAAAAACAAGGATAATTGTGTGTTATTGGTGAGTAAATAACAGTGTGTTATTTAGAAAAGAATAACAAATTAGAAGGAAAAAAGATTTAAAAATACAGATTTCAGTATTCTGAGGCTCTGAGCCCCATTTATTTTCCTCATGG
>NW_011353388.1:0-4769 GCF_000735185.1 Notothenia coriiceps | reverse complement strand
GACAATTAGCCTCTTGGCTCTGAAAACTGTAATTTAATAACATACCTAGTTACTATGACTAGGTCCAAGATTGATATAGCAATGGGTTTTTATATCAATCAATGTCGATTCACAATATAGTTGCTTAGAAATGTCTGCATGCACAAGATGCAAAATATATGCAGTAATATTCAAACGGGCAGCTTTGACTGCACCTAGTATGTCGGTCACTTTGCATAGCCTATCTGATTCCAAATAACACCTGTGTACATCTGCTCAATGATAACTTTTGATATTCACTGGTCAAACTGACAGTGCTTGTTAAATTCCAAAACAAAAATTTGGTATTCAAAACAAATTCACAGTTGCGTGAAATTTAAGAAAAGGTTTCCTCAAAACTGTCACGTTCTTCTCAGCAAAGCGCAGGAAGAGGTTGAACGCTGCAAGAAAAGACCTGAACACATGTTGCAATCCAGAGTTGCTTCAGAACCAAGCCTTACACACCATGTAGTGTCTGTTCTCATGATAATATTAAGCATTTTTTTCATAGTTTTTTAGGACATATCCCTTGATGTAACCATGTGAATGTTTACAGTAAACAGCCTCTTGTATTGCCAGTTTGGACGTGGTGATATTGTTGCAAAACATCAAGACACTACAACTATAAACTATGAAATATGTCCACATATGTTATAACTGAAAAAACACGCCACCTCCAGACTCTTTAGTTATGGAAATAACCAGACTGTCAGTAGATCAGAGGAAGTGATGTGATTGGTCGTGATTGCAACCAGCCCCAAAAAGCTGAGTACGTGTCTCTGTGTTACAAATTATGAGTGGGTTTGTCCTAAAATAGACAGTAGAATGTATGTCCTGCTATTTCCCTTATAAAATTGCTTTGTTTAGATAACAGATAAACATTTACAATATACCCAATGTAATGTAAGTACCAAGCCATCTATGAACACAACAGTCTATTTGGGGCTTAAGTATGTGATACATTGAGTCTGAAATGGACTTTTGGAATAACATATTGTATAGCAGCAAATCCACAAAACAAGACATTTTGGCGGTTGTGGGATACGCTGCTTGACATATTGCACTGTTTTTCTACTATTTTATATTTCTATAACAGATTTTATTTATAAGATTAATCAAGAAAAAAATCTACAGATTGCCAAATACTTACAGCATCTAATGTCTCTTTAGCTGTTCTCGCTTTTAGTTGAATTATAATAGCTCCCATTACTTTAACACCTGCTGTAAACACACACACACACACACACACTACCATTGAAACTGTCTGTTTGATAGCGTAATCAGATCAGATAATCACGAAAATGACCTCGAGGAATCCTGTAATTGTTTATTTTGTCAGTGCATTTTGTACGTGGAGTGTGTACAAAAATAAAATGAATAATAAACTGGCTGTGTTTTGTTCACTCAGGTGCAACCTGCCGCCGCTTTCAAAGGATTATGTGGAAGATGTGGGAACCAAGACGCACATGGTCACTGCCAACCCCAGCATTGTAGAGAAGAGGTGATCATAAAACATTGTCCTCTCAGGAGAACATTCATACAGAACAAAGTGCATGCATGGTTTGAGCAAGCATGGCTGAGGGTGATGTCAGCGTATATAGTGTGAGCTATTGGTTATTGTTACGTTCCCTATTGGGCTAGGGGTACCAAAGGGAACAACACGACCTGAGTGGAATTGGTAATAATTATAAGTGGCTTTATTACAGCAGGAGAGAACTTCAAAAGGAAGTTTATAAGGAAACAAACCCTCCCGTTACACGGGGTACAAAATAGGAATGAGGAAAGCTGCACACACACAGCTGTAGCTGGTCTACAGGTGCTAATCACCTGGGTCTAAGCTAATACGTTTACACAGATAACAGCTGATCAACAGGTGCTAATCAACCTGGGTCTAAGCTAACACGTTTTGCACAGATAACAGCTGATCAACAGGTGCTAATCACCTGGGTCTAAGCTAACACGTTTTGCACAGATAACAACGTTACACAATAAGAGAGGCACAACACACTACTTGCACTCTGCTAAGTATCTACGGATTACGAGGGAGCTAACAGTATAAACACACACTAGTAGAGTATCACGAGGCTAGAGGCGTCTGTCTCCCAACACAGAGCCTCCAGAATGATCTCCGTTCCCAGCCTTTGTACTCCTCCCCCGGGAGATGTGCCAGAAAGGGCAGGGATTGGATGACGTCTCATCCAATCACCTCTTCCGATGCAGCGAGGGCGGGACGTCGGAGGAACTGCGCCGCTCATGTGTACACACACACACACACACACACACACACAAACAGGATTAACAGCCTTAACAGCCCCAGGAAGGCAGCGGCTGTAACACCATGCCATGAAACTGCTTTTCATTTACATGTATAGGTAAACCCATTTGCTCCTAATTTTGTTTGATTTAAATGTAGAACATGGTGCCAAAGGATACCTGTACAGGAAGTTGGGTTGGATGGGTGGGTCAAAAAATCATGAGACTTTCACCCTGGTTAGAACCAACATTTGTACTGTCCCCTTAAGCTAAATTGTTGCATGCATTTGTAAGAAAAAGACTGCAAACAGGTGCTCAAGAATCCGAAGTGTTTAATTGCAATAAACCCTACATATTAGTTCACAAATACTTCTATGGTCACACATATTACAAAACCTTGGATAATGACCTGTTATTAACTGAGGTTCTGTTCCTCAGACAGTGTGTTTTGGAATTTCCCAGGAATGTAACAATGGTTATATAGTTTACTGTTTCGCAATCTGCAGCTAATGTATTTACAATTTTTTTGAACTTTCTAAGAAAGGTTGCATATTAGCCAATGGTGTCCATGCTGAGGTGAAGACTGAGATACATGTGTTGGCTCAATACAACTCAATATAACATATATACACAGTTCTTTGCAACGTTTAGCCTTTGTTTAGTACTAGAGATGCCAATGGGTCATTATTACCCCTCTGTGTTTAAAAATACAACTTTAGATCAAACCCACAAATCCCTCAGGTCAAGACATTTCCTTAAATGGGTGTATTTATTATCTACTGAATTATGGGGGGTTTGGCATTTAAAGACAAACAAATATCACAGTTTTTACCTAGAACCGCATATGAGTTTTACCCCCCATAAAAACAGTTGTGCAATGCAGCTCTGAACATTTGCTCAATGCCCGGTTGCTTAGCAACGCCGATTGTTTTGGTGTCTTTTGATTAGCAGGCTGTCATATCATAATCCAGAGCTTGAGTTGAAAGATATGGACATAAACATGAGTGAAGGAGAACCAGAGGAAAGGGAACCAGGCTCAGGCCTCTAGGGACCACAGAGGGAACACCCTTTAATTTAGTAAGACCTATCCAAGTAGCTGGTTATAGCTTCCTTACTGCACTAGTTAGGCTAATTCTGAATATTTATTTTTCTTTAATGTGGGATAATATATTACTAGATCTGTGTGAGCTGCATGACACTGGCAAAGACGGAACTGTCTGGTTTTGAGGGAGGGTCTCTTTATTCCCATAGCGTTGTTTAAGTTATTTTCCAAATCAGTTCTAACTATAATGTTCTTAATCAACACAATAAGTGTATTATTTAAATTAAATTAGCAACTTAAAGAGGCCCTATTGTGCTTTTTGGGGTTTTCCCTTCCCTGTAGTGTGTTATACAGGTTTTAGTGCATGTAAATGGTCTGCAAAGGCTAAAATCCCAGTGTTCCCTCCAGACGGTGTTTCTCTCCAACACACCCCCCCCCTCCCCCCTCCCCCTGCCTGAAACACCTCAATTGGACTCAAACTGGATTCCTTTGTTTACCTCTACATCACATAACACTTGTGCTGCTATTGGCTAGCGCTCCAACATATTGTACACGATAGGCTAAGGGCAAGAGATCTCTAAGCTGTTGGCAAATCACAACAGAGCCGGAGCCGGATACATTTTGTTATCTAAACTTAATTGGGAATTTAGTTTTGCTGGATGGAGCATAATTGTAAGGAAACAGTGCTTAAATATCTGCAAAAAAACTGTAAAGGCAATATTGAAAGTTTCCCACGCTAGAAAAATAACTAAACTCAATTTCCAGACATTCTGTTAAGCCCCTGTCACACTGTCCCGAAATTGACACCCGATGGACACACGATAAAGGAAATGTTCAAATTCGGCTCTGATCGTAAACCATCGGGCCATTCGTGAGGGCATCTTAAGCCATCGTATGACCGCCGGTGGAATTTATCAGGCTCCGGCAGCAACTTCGGGAGCGGTGGCAACATTTTTGGCATGCCAAAGATTTTGCCGAAGGACCTTGCGAAGGTTCATTTTCGTGTTGGCTTCGTGTGTCTATTTTGCCCTTCGTAAGGCCATCGTGAGGGCATTGTGTACCCATCGTATGACATAGTTTGCCTCATGGTAACGTGGACATATAAAGGCTAACTCCCAAAGCTTCAATCACAATTCATCACAATTCAGTTCCTGCAGAATGGCATACTATGATGAGACAACAAGGAAAAAGAAGGCAGCAGCATTGCTTCTTTTGATGTTCCTCAGAGAACATGATGAGCAACTCTTACAGGTAAAAATTGTCTTATTTTACGTTGTCATTTCTTGCTTTTTGTGACCTGCTCAATCGAAATCAGTAGCAGTGATGACACCTGTATTAAAAAGGTGAAACAGGAGCATGAGGACACGGTGCGCAATGTTTCCTTGCAGGTCGCTTCTCTGGTTGTTTTATTGCACAACAAAATCATGTAAACAACCCAATTTGTGTTCTGTGAAAC
>NW_011353387.1:0-3673 GCF_000735185.1 Notothenia coriiceps | reverse complement strand
TGTATTAATGGCACCTGTTTGAACTCGTTATCAGTATAAAAGACACCTGTCCTAGGGGTTTCACAACTACCAATATTTACTAGTCGACTAGTTTTTCAAAATAGTAGTCGACTAATCGACTAGTCGTTGCGTCATAATAAAGACACACAAAGAGAGGTTTACAACTGTATTTTCTATTGGAACTCATACAGTAACATTAAACACTGCATTTTAATTTGTGTTACATGGCTGAGTAAATAACAAACAGTAAATGGACTCACCAAAATCGACAGCAAAAAACTCTTGTTTACATAAATGCCACGTAAATCCAGTGCGCAACAGCGCATTGCGCAACACTTTATTCGCTGTCCTCCACGATAACGTCCACCTTTCCATATTTTTGGTTTGAACACCAACGCATCGACATGTGAGGGAAGGAGGCTTGACCGCTTTCGGGTGACAGTGTTGCCTGCCAGGGAAAAAACCCTCTCACTCGGGGTGCTTGTGGCTGGAATAGCCAGGTAGCTCCTCGAAAGCGGTGGAAGCGGTGCACGTTTTCTGCCCACCACTCCAGTGGATTATCCATTGTGGGGATATGCGGTGTCCGCTGGCAGTAATCCCGTAGCTCATCATCCGCATCACTGTTGACCCGTGTTTTCTTGCTGTTCGTTTGCCTCAGTTCAGTGCTGACGCCGGTCCGTTGCTCACTGGTGCTAGCATTACTGCTAGTGCTAGCTGTCGGCAGCGGGTGTTTCATCTTTAGATGGTTGCGCATAGCAGATGCATTTGTATTGTACTTCAGTACAGCTGTACACAACTGACACTTCACTGTGGAGTTGGTTACATCTTCGTTGAAGTACTGCCATACATAAGAATGTCGGACGTGTTTTGGAGCATTTTGCAGCACCTCGTTTACCTCAATTTTTTTCACGACTAGTCGACTAGGGCCTACAGCGCCGACTAGTGGTAAAGGTAGTCGATTAGTTGGTGAAACCCCTAGAACACACACATGAACACACACATGAACACACATGAACACACACACATGCATAACGCTCACACTTGCATTCAGTATTTAACGATATGCCTCCGTGGCTTTAATCCATGTGATGGTAATTGCTTTGTTGAAAAGCCATATTGATTTCTCTCGTTTAGCTAAATAACATTTAACTGCAAAGTTGTTGTTTCAACTCTCTTTATCTTCATTCCTCCCCCTCTTCTTCATCCCCTCCTCACTCCTCCTTCTCCTCCTCTTCCTCCTCTCCACAGTTTGTGATGAGCTACATCCATGTGAAGGTCTCGGACGCTACGCTACTTTCAAAAACTTTGGGATGGCTTTCCTGCTGCTCTTCAGAGTTTCAACTGGAGACAACTGGAACGGCATAATGAAGGTAAGACTAACTGATGGTGAAGATAAACATGAGATTAGAAACTATTTTTCAAAGAGAGAAAAAATTGTGAGAGTCACATTTTGAAGAAATAAGTCACAATTCTGAGGAAAAAGTCACATTTCTGAGGAAAGAGTGAAATTCTCAGAAAAATATGAGAAAAGTCAAAATTCTGAAAAACTTGCAAATTTTCAGAAAAAAAGTCAGATACTGAGAAAACAATCAAATTCTCAGAAAAGTCAGAATTCTTAGAAGAAAAGTCAAATTCTGAGAAAAGTCTGGATTCTCAGGAAAAAAGTCAAATTTTGAGAAAACAATTCAAATTCTAAGAAAAGTCAGAATTCTCAAAAGAAATGTCAAATACTGGTAAAAAAAAGTCAACATTCTGAGAAAAGTCAGAAAACAATCAAATTCTCAGAAAAGTCAGAATTCTCAGAAGAAAAGTCAAATTCTGAGAAAAAAAGTAAACATTCTGAGAAAAGTCGGGATTCTCAGTAAAAAAGTCAAATTCTGAGAAAAAAGTCAAATTCTCAGAAAAAAGTCAAATTCTCAGAAAAAAGTCAAATTCTGAGAAAAAAGTATGGATTCTCAGTAAAAAAGTCAAAATTCTCAGAAAACAATCAAATTCTCAGAAAAGTCAGAATTCTCAGAAGAAAAGTCAAATTCTGAGAAAAAAGTCAACATTCTGAGAAAAGTCTGGATTCTCAGTAAAAAAGTCAAATTCTCAGAAAAAAGTAAACATTCTGAGAAAAGTCTGGATTCTCAGAAGAAAAGTCAAATTCTGGTAAAAAAGTCAACATTCTCAGAAAAGTCAGAATTCTCAGAAGAAAAGTCAAATTCTCAGAAAAAGGTCAAAATCGAACAGAAAAGTCACTTGATTTCCCTCTGATAAATGTGATGATGTTTCCGTGTGGTTCCAGGACACGTTGAGGGACTGCGGGCAGGACTCCATAACCACCTGCTACAACACCGTCGTTTCTCCCATCTACTTCGTCTCCTTCGTGCTCACCGCTCAGTTCGTCCTCGTTAACGTGGTCATCGCCGTCCTGATGAAGCACCTGGAGGAGAGCAACAAGGAGGCCAAGGAGGAGGCGGAGCTGGAGGCGGAGCTAGAGCTGGAGAGGCAGCTGATGGGGGGCAACATGGAGGGGAGGTCCCCCCAACACAACCCTCTGATCCTGGGCATGGACAGGAGCAGCGCTGGGGGGTCCCCCTGGAGGTCTGGAGGAGGAGGAGGAGAGGGAGGAGGAGGAGGAGGAGGAGGAGGAGGAGGTGACATGGAGTCGCCTGATATACCCAGAGACTCTGTGAACATCAGAGCAGATTCACCTTCATGTCTGGAGCCCCCGCTGGAGGTGAGGAATCTCTTTATTTGGTATTTTACTTTATGTTTTTCTGGTGTTTTGTTATGATATAATAATAATTATTATAATAATAAAATATTTAATATTTAATTTGCATTGCGCCTTTCAAGGGACCCAAGGCCGCTTTACATGGTCTGAACAAACAAACAAATAAACAAACAAGAAGGGCAAATAATGAACTACAAATTAAAGAAATAGCAGTAGGAGTGGAAGCAGGGGGCTGTGATTGGTCAAAGGGTTAGGGGTCAAAGGCCACGGTGAACAGGTGAGTTTTTAATGAAGACTTGAAGTTGTGTGTGACTTTATAGCATCATGCAGTACATTTAAATTGCATTTATTTTAGACTTAATCCCAAAAAACAAACAATGAGTTCCTTTATAGACCAACATTAGCCGCCTTTAGCTTAGCGGTGGTGACGTGAAGTCATGTGACCGTGCTGTAGTTCCTTTATAGCCCAACATTAGCCACCTTTAGCTTAGCGGTGGTGAAGTCATGTGACCGTGCTGTAGTTCCTTTATAGCCCAACATTAGCCTCCTTTAGCTTAGCGGTGGTGACGTGAAGTCATGTGACCGTGCTGTAGTTCCTTTATAGCCCAACATTAGCTTTTTGTCATTGTCTTGATTGCTGAAACATGTTTGGTGATTTATCTCAATTCTCCTTCAGTTCTTTTGTATACATCGACAATATTCGACAGAGGTTAAAGGTCACATATTATGCAAAATCCTCTTCTTCATGTCTCCTCTACATCAAAATGTGTCCCCTCTTCTTCATGTCTCTTCTCCATCAACATGTGTCCCCTCTTCTTCATGTCTCTTCTACATCAACATGTGTCCCCTCTTCTCCATGTCTCTTCTACATCACATGTGTCCCCTCTTCTTCAGGTCTCCTTCTACATCAACACTGTGTCCCCTCTTCTCCATGTCTCCTCTTCTTCATGTCTC
>NW_011353386.1:0-2215 GCF_000735185.1 Notothenia coriiceps | reverse complement strand
TTCTGAGTCCAGCTTGCACACGGCACCAATATCTCCAGCTCCAGAGGCACGGCCAAACATCCTAGGTAAGACGCTAAATCACAGTAAGAGAGTGCAAAGTACTCACATCCTTTACTCAAGTAGAAGTACAGATTCTCGTGTTTAAAAATACTCTGGTGAAAGTAGAAGTACTGACTAAACTTCTTTACTCAAGTCAAAGTAAAGAACTTTGAAATGTACTTCAGTAAAAAGTACCCATAACTAGCAGCTGTTTTAAAGAGTACCTGACCTCCCTTTATATTAATAGAACAATAATGTCATTGTTAGCTAATGAATGTTTCCATGCTGAACAACGGCAACATGACAACGTTTTCATTGGTCCCTCTTCTTTAGAGAAGACCAGGAAATGATGGATACACGGATCGTGTTCAAATCAATAGGCACGCAATGACTCTAAATAATAATGATCACGCCACCAAACACACATTCAGACTAAAGGAACCAGCCTGTTTGGAAAATGAGAGAAGTAGAAAGTACAGGTATTTGGGTTCAACATGTGAGAAGTAGAAAGTACAGGTATTTGAGTTCAACATGTAAGAAGTAGAAAGTACAGGTATTTGGGTTCAACATGTGAGAAGTAGAAAGTACAGGTATTTGAGTTCAACATGTAAGAAGTAGAAAGTACAGGTATTTGTGTTCAACATGTAAGAAGTTAGAAAGTACAGGTATTTGTGTTCAACATGTAAGAAGTAGAAAGTACAGGTATTTGTGTTCAACATGTAAGAAGTAGAAAGTACAGGTATTTGTGTTCAACATGTAAGAAGTAGAAAGTACAGGTATTTGAGTTCAACATGTAAGAAGTAGAAAGTACAGGTATTTGTGGTTAAAAGTAGTCGTCAGAAAAAGAAGTAGTGGAGTAAAGTACTGATACCAGAAAAATGTGCTTGAGTACAGTAATGAAGTATTTGTCCTTCACTACTTCCCACCTCTCTTTGAGCACCAACAGGCTGGCATGACGTCAGATAGAAAGAGAACTCTGTGTCCTGAACTCTACACGGTGAAGGCCGAACAACATGTGACTGTTTCTGCATAAACAGCCAGCCATGCCACACCTTCTGGAGAATATTTAAACATAAATCTGTGTTACATAAAAGTAGGCCTGTCTAGGAAAGATCCAACATGCCATGCTTAAAGTAGAAATATGGGTGCTTTGTGCTTTGAAACTGTACAAAAATGAATACCAATGTTCTAAAAGGCTTTTAAAAAGCTGACTGCTCTTCACTCAATGGCCAAAGCAATGCTTGAGGATATGAGAAAATGAGCCAACTGATGCATGAACTCAACTAATGCTATTGGCTTTTCTGAGGATGCACTTTAAACTTTAGAAAAGCAAAGTTCACCTCGATACTACAAATGTTTTCTTTCCACTGAACTCCACCAGTTTAATATATTGCAGAAGTAAGCTACTGTCTACTTGCCGACTATAGGGAAAGAGTCTGGTGAGTGTAGATTGTCAGAAAGGAAATACTTAGCATGCTAGCAGCTCTCGTTTAGGCCTTGTATCTGATCCACCAGCACTCACTATGGTCTGCCTCGCTTGAAATGAATTTATCTGCACTTTCCTTGTTGTCCCGAGTTTGAATCTTTATGGTTTTTGCACTTATTGTACGTTTCTTTGGATAAAAGCGTCAGCTAAATGATATGTAATGTAATGAAATGTAAATGAACTGAAAAACCTTAGTAAAATAAAGCAGTCTATCATGACGGGTTTATCCAATCCCAAACTCACCAAACAACCAACCAAAGAACAACATATAAGACTAAATTGTTGTTTTCTTTGTTGATTGACTGATAAGTAAGTCCTTGTCCAACATGTCATGGATCCAGCATCTTAAACGTGAGAATTTGCTGCTTTTAAAAGAATCTTATGTGGTAGTACACCTGAAGAAACACTTGGGGCATTTATTTTACTATCTAGTGAATCTAACAACCAATCGCCATGTCTTAAAATGCCTAAATCTACATTAACGGAAAGTGCAATAAGAGACAGTTTGTCCGGTGTTAACACAGGCATGCATACCAGAGAGAGACAATTCACCCTGCAGTCAAACCAAGGACAGTGTGTGTGTGTGTGTGTGTGTGTGTGTGTGTGTGTGTGTGTGTGTGTGTGTGTGTGTGTGTGTGTGTGTGTGTGTGTGTGTGTGTGTGTGTGTGTGTGTGTGTGTGTGTGTGAACA
>NW_011353385.1:0-3007 GCF_000735185.1 Notothenia coriiceps | reverse complement strand
TTTTGTTATATTCCATGGAATGCTCTTAACATCCTGATAGCAATGAATACATTAAATGCTTTGACAATAAATACATAAAAATTCATCTGTGGAAGCCGTAGCACTTTAAAAGCACGACCAATCGGCTAAAATAACTGGATGGCCTACCTGTCTGTCAGCCTTCCATCTATGCACAAACTTATCTCGTGCCCTCATTGGTCATCTGCGCGTTCGTGTGTGTTGGAGGAGGGGCTCTGTAAGGAAGTGGCCGATTTTTTCCGGTTGTGTATTTTCAAATTATAGCGCACTCAAGCTGGTTTCTCCAAAATGACCTACCCCACCTTTAAATAAAAATTAATTAATTAATTAATTAAAAAAAAATTTTTTTTAATATTTTTGATATGTCAGATTCCTCCACGTACCACTAGCGGGTTGAGAACCACTGATCTAAACAATTTGAAAATAAATGTGAATATTTTGACTGATATTGCGGTTATAATTTAGGAGAAATAAATCTAAATGATCATGGTGTGATTTTTTACCAAACAAATATATTTTCCTAAATCTGTAGAATAAGTTTTGTATGCCGGGATGTCTGCAGATCTATAATGCTTTATTCAAAATGGAATTTAACACATTTTTCAATTTGAACAAATATTGTGCTTTATTTGTTATTTATTTTGTGAAAATCAGAATCAGAATCAGAAAACTTCCACAATGTATTGTGATGCATCTTAGAGTCGTAAACCACTTCACCTCTCGGTGGTGAATGCGGCTGAAACTACAGTCCACATAGGGACCAGTGAAGTTGTGAAAGCTGGAGTGATTTAGGACACACTGTCTGACTAATATTTGCAAGCCAGTTAGTAAAGTTAGCTTAGTTATTTATGTGCTCCCGGTTGTTGCGCTCCTTTAATGCTTAAGGTTATTTCTATTTATGGCTATAACCTCAAATGATCATGAGAAGTGATCAGGTCAGTGATAGGGTAAAGAAAAGCATCCATGTTTCAGGTTTGTTTAACCATGACAACGATTCTCACCCACTCAGGCCTGCCTATAAATGCTATGATTGGCTCAGGTTTCTCCAAGCAAGAAAACAGCAGTTAGAGAAACACCAGCCCAATTGAAACGATGCAAAATTAGACGTCAGTAACCAGTCGAGAGGGAAGGTCCGAGCAACGAGGCCCTTACGTAATTCCTGAAAGGAACATAAGAGATGAGGAATCCAGAGCGAGGAGAAGCAGAGCCTGATGATAGGTGACAGTGACAGCCTTTCAACCAATCAAATCACAGTGACATGATCCAAGGTAATTAGGGACATGACACCCTGGAATGGTGTTAGGCATAACATTGCACACACACTCACTCACACAAAAAACTAATTCCACAAACATAATTCTCCAACAAGGAGATACATGACACTTTGTCATTCATTTTTGACAAATGGAAGCAATTCATGATTAATCCTAAAAACAGTCAATGGGTTATTGTAATTATTGAAAATGTCCGCAGGAGAATATTTAAGGAAAACAAATAGAAAACTAGAAGGGTACACAGAGAGCGCAGACACCTCATAATGTGAGAATGATTTTTTTTTATCTGCACTTTGATTTGGATTAACTTCAAAATGAAATGTGTCCTTCCTCAACCCACACTACACCTTCCACCATGTATCATGAAAATTAGGGCGATAGTACTTCTGTAATAGTGCATACAAACTGGCTAACAAACGAAAACAAACATATGAAGTCCTCAGTGGAGGTAATAAACTTGCTGTTTACCTGAGTGGACACTTTTGAATGAACATGTGTGTAGCTCAACAACTCTTTCTTGACTTTCAACCCAATATAAGTGTAAGAAAATAAAACATTTTTGAAACAATGTGCCAGATAAACCCACATGGAATGTAGGAGATATTACAATCATCTCATCAATAATAAATACTAGGGCTGTCAGTCGATTAAAATATTTAAATCGCGATTAATCGCATGATTGTCCATAGTTAATCACGATTAATCGCAAATTAATCGCACATTTTTTATCTGTTCTAAATGTATCTTAGAGGAATATTTTTCAAGTTTTTAATACTCTTATCAACATATGAGTGGACAAATATGCTTTATGCTAATGTTTATTATCATTTGAACAATGACAAATATTCTCATGAATATTAAACACAACAACCTCTGAACATTACAAATATTCTCCTCAATTCAATCTGGAACCTCTCGCATACAATAATACAATGCAAAGTGTGTGCGCGTGCGTGTGTGTATGTGTGTATGTGTGATGGATCGTTGGAGCTATGTGCAACTCAAGGCATATGCTCGAACGGGAGCTGCCTGGACGCTGCAATCATGTTGCGCGCACTATCCGTGCTGACTGCTGAGTGTGCTGACTTTTCCCACAATGTCCCACTGTCTGGCTACCTGCATAAAGTCAAATGCTCGGCGCAGTTGTCGGCGAAATGTCGCTCCTCTCTTTTCATTTAAACAGCTGCTTATATCCGTTAGGGCAGCTAGCTAGCACCAGATGCTAACAACAACAACAATACACGTAAGGTCTGTCTCTCGCGCCACACATACACACACCCTCCCGGTCCTCCCGATGGCCAGTCGGTGCCTGCCGTAGAGCTTGGAAGTGTGGTCTGCCGCAAGCGGACGTCAGGAGCGGGGCTGTCAGCATCAGCTTGTAGATGGTATTTTAAACTCAATGCGCTCTGAAACTACGGGGCGGCCGAGGACAAAAAATACACATTCGTTAATCGCGTTAAAATAATTAGTGGCGTTAATTTTTTTTTGCGTTAACGCGTTATTAACCCGTTAACTTGACAGCCCTAATAAATACACAATCTACATCTTAACTATGTAATAAGAATACATTATCATGTGCATTCAATCTGAATCTCGATATCTAACATAACGATGTCAAACATACGCTACATCAATGTGCCTCGGCTCATTGTAAACACACAGTGAGCTAGCAGTGACACACACACACACACACACACACACACACACACACACAC
>NW_011353384.1:0-1667 GCF_000735185.1 Notothenia coriiceps | reverse complement strand
TGCTCCAAATGCCCCAAAACTTCACAGGTTTGGTAACGATGCAGCCATCAACGCATCTAAGCGTATTATGGGATGTCATCAAATGCCGTTGCCATGGCGACAGATCATTCACCATCAAGTTAGTTCAGAAGTTTGCAGTTCAAATATTCTGCTGCTTTTCCAAGCCTTTTCACTTTCTTTTCTTCTCTCATCACATATTCAAGCCCCCAGTGTTCATGAATCATTTCAATCTAAATTATTCACTTTCTTCTTACACATTACATTTCAGCAAAGCAGTTTAGCGTCAGCTTTTCAGCATAAAGCATTCCCACTATCAATTTCTTCAGGAATTGCATTCTCTAGTTCCAACATGCTTCTCTGGTGGACTAACAATGTAGAACCAACATTGTTTCTCTGCAATGGTGTTTTATGTTTAGTTAACCGACCCAATGTTGGCCGATATATTGTTCCTGAACCTATGTATGAACTGTGATTCTTTAGGACCAAACTGTCGCGGGGCAAATTCAATTTGTTATGGGCCGCCACACTGGGTTTTAATATGAAATAATGACCGTCTCCGGTTGAAGCTGTTCAGTGGAGGGGTGAGAAAAGCATTGAGGGGTGAGGCATCGACCCTGAACCTCTGCGGTTCAGCCGAGACGTTCTTTAACATATGGCTGTGCATGGTCTGGTTAATGTTTTGGGGGGATTTTGTTTTGTCCCAGCTGGGTTATTACCAGGTACCGCAATTCACCCCCCAGCAGAGTTCAGACATGAGTGGTCCCTAGAAGACACAGACTGACTGAATCACTGACGGCTTCACGTGTTGTGTGTACTTGTAGTTGAAATGGCAGTAAATCCAGGAGGACAAATTAAGTTCTAACTTCTACAGTTCATCATAATTTTACAATGATAAATTGGCTTTGATGCTTTTTGAAGATGATGTGGTTCTGATGGCCTGATCAGTATGCCACCTTCAGCCCTCTTTGGACCTGTTCATAGCTGAGTGTGAAATGACCTAAATCTGAGGATGTTGTTCTTTGCCAGGAAATCGATGGAGTGTCT
This sequence comes from Notothenia coriiceps, assembly GCF_000735185.1. NCBI lineage: Eukaryota > Metazoa > Chordata > Actinopteri > Perciformes > Nototheniidae > Notothenia > Notothenia coriiceps. The sequence goes on along the minus strand of NW_011353384.1, from coordinate 623 downwards.
ACTGCTTGTGGGTAATGAGTCCTAACCCCAAGTGGAGCAGTTTAAGGACCAGGTTGAGGGATGATATCTCTAGCTGGTCTTGGAGTGCATTGGAATCCCCCAGTCAGAGCTGTTGATGTGGCCAGGGAAAGGGAAGTTTTGACCCTCTACTGGAACTGCTTCCTCCAAGACTCAACTTTGGTTTAGCATTTAAAAAATGGATGGATGCATGGATGGATAGAAATGCATCTTTTTTTATCAAGGATGCAGATTCATGAAAATAATGCTTAGGTAGAAACTCAACAACCGCTGTGGAAGCAGAGTGTGAACTATAACTAGTTTACAGGTGACTCAATTGTCAGAGTCCAAGTTTAATAAGGCCTATATCAAGCTTTAGCGTGGGAGATGGGGGGCATTATATATGTCTGAGTTCATGAGTCAGACCCCCAGCTCCTGGAAGCAAAGGTGACTGTGCTGTCAATGTATGGGCTGTTTTGTTCTTTGCCCACACATGCATCACTCTCTGACGTATGCCACGCCCCCCTACCAACACGCACACACACACACACACACACACACACACACACACACACACACACACACACACACACACACACACACACACACACACACACACACACACA
>NW_011353383.1:0-4927 GCF_000735185.1 Notothenia coriiceps | reverse complement strand
TGAAAACCTTGTGAAGACTTACAGAAAACGTTTGACCTCTGTCATTGCCAACAAAGGGTATATAACAAAGTATTGAGATTAACTTTTGTTTTGACCAATACTATTTTCCACCATCATTTGCAAATAAATTCTTTAAAAATCAGACAATGTAATTTTCTTTTCTCATTTTGTCTCTCATAGTTGAGGTATACCTAGGATGAAAATTACAGGCCTCTCTCATCTTTTTAAGTGGGAGAACTTGCACAATTGGTGGCTGACTAAATACTTTTTTGCCCCACTGTATATCCACAAAGGTTAATACATGAAGACTTCTGACTCGGACTTGACTTGGACTCTTCTTGGGTGACTCAGACTTGGACTCTGACTCTAACATAGGTAATGATGACTCGGACTCGACTCGGACATTCCTTGGGTGACTCGGACTTGGACTCGGACTCGACTACGACTCTCCCTAGGTGACTCAGACTTGGACTCGGGCTCGGAGAGTGACTTGGGCTCGTGAATTGGTGACTTGACTACAACACTGCCTATCATGTGAAATACACTTTTTAATGTCTTTTATACAAAAATATGTGTCCCCGACGTTTAAAGGAACACACAAAGTGTCAGAAAACAAAACCCTCTATCTTTTCCACCTTACCCACATCTCTAAAAACGGGGGTACAACAGAGCTGATCCAGATTTGCTGCTGATATGAAGTAATATCGGAAATGTCGACTGGCTTAACGCCCACGGCCCTATCAGAAACGTCGCTATCAGAAACAACGCGTAACGTGTTTTGGAAGAAATATGGTCTTTGTTTACATTAGCAAGCATGGCTAACACTCAGAGCTAACACTGTACTGGAAAGAGTTTGTGTAAAAAAGCAGGATATTAAAAAGAAACTCACCTTGTGGTAAACCCGCAATAGAAAAAGCATTTGAGCTCCATACTGTTTCAGAAATAATCCTTGATGTGGTTTTGAACATGATATGGCATTTAATCACGGCAGCATTTAGCTGAGTATCTGAAAAAAAGACATACAAAATTGCATTTTGCATAATAGGTGACCTTTAAGTATGTTTAAATTGAAAATGTTGGTAAGGTTGAAAATGAATGGAGGGATGATTTCACTTGAACTTACATTGGAAATGGCTTCTCTCTTATGATAGGTGTCAGGAGTGATTCTACTGATGGGTCACAGTTAATGTGTCTAGCCAATCAAAGTTACGTTTTGAGGTTTCAGAGGGGTTGTAGAGTGCTGCAGCAGTGTTGGTGGTACAGTGCCATGCTGGAGTGTTTGTGCCTGCTGGTCTGAGCCGGCAGCTGGGCAGCCACAGGGCCTGACAGGCCTCCTCCATGCTCTCTCTAATACGTGCTAATTGCATTCCATGCTCGCTGGTCAGCAGCCAGAGAGAATGTGCCTGTTATTCTGGAGGAGTCCTGCAGCCAGGGGCATCAGCACATTCTTCTGGACCCAGTCACACCACAAAGGTGAGAGCAGCCCCAAGGCAAGGCTATCTGATCCCTTATTTATTTTTAGTTATAATAAGAGAGACAGCTCCAAACATTAAAGAGGCACACGATAACTTTTCAAACTGTTCAGTGATCCATGTTTGAAGTTACAGTAGGAGTGTTGGCACTGACATTTTTACACGTTTCCACTCAAAACAAATCGCAAAAATAAAACATGAAACTATATCTACTGACCACACAGCGTTTATTTGACCTTTAATCCCTACATATACATGTTCAACATTGCATGCATCGTCCTATTAAACAAAATATAATATATATATATATATATATATATATATATACATATATATATATAGAACAAAGTGGTTATGGCATACATGAACACATCAGTTTTTTTCTAATAGGTTAATAACAGTGGCGGCCAGCCCATACCGGCAGGGTCGGTAATTTTACCGGGAAATTATGAGTCCCATTGGCCCACGGCCACGGCGCATTGAGAGGTATTAAAATAGGCAACGATTTTGGGTTTTCCCGGTGGGTGCTTGGAATGTAACGCTATGAGCTTTAAACTGCGCAAAGACCGACATATCATGTTAAACTTTCTTCCCTTTCCGTATGTCAGGCAGTGGCTCAGTCAGTAATTGCTTGGACTGGGAGCTGTAGGGTCACCGGTTCAAGTCCCCGTCCAGACCTAAACATGGAGTGTGGACTGCTACTTGGAGAGGTCCCAGTTCACCTCCTGTCCTGCCATGGTGCCCTTGAGAAAGGCACCGGACATCTCCCCTCACTCCCATTGCTCCCGGGGCGCTGTACAATAGCTGCCCACTGTCATAGTACTAGGATGGGTTAAATGCAGAGGCCAAATTTCACTGTGTGTTTTGCATGTGTGACCTCCGATTCTATCTATCTATCTTGATGTTTAATATGTGCTCTTCATCCATACGAATAAGAGGTAGTCAGCTGTTGTATCTTTAACTGTATTTATTTGTAGTTCTCACATCATAGCACTGGGAAAACACGTCAGTATATATGTATCTAGCAGTTAAGAAAAGGGAAACTGAATAAAACATTACACAGGACACACGTCATGTATTCAATACATGCGCACTATTGCACAAACAGAAAATAATACAAGGGGGTATACGCTCTTTTTCAGATGTAGCTACCACTCGCTTACTACATGCTAACCCAAGCCTTAACATTCATTAACGTTAGCTGACTGAAAACATAAGCAACACATAAATATAGTACTCAAATTTCACTTACCGCAAAACCGCATTCATGCACCGTCTGTTTTAAATGCGGAGCGAGTCCCAATAGTCCGATCTAAGCATGAAGAATAGTCCACAAGGCACCAGCAAAACAAACACGGCAGAGTTCAAGTTATGTTTCCCGGATAAGTTGAGCAGGCAGAGTCCCTGTAGCATCACGGAGCTGCTAGCAGAGCAGAAAGCTAACAGCAGTAGTCACTGGATAGACCTGTCACTCAATATGACAAGTAACTCATTAATAAATGGGAATGTGTTTTACACTTTACAAGGCTCCCTTTTGGCAGTTATAAATGTTAGTAACTCATAAATAAATGGTCATAGAGAGATGCCAAGAAAGATCAAGATGGAAGGGGGAATTAACTCAGTGAACAACAGATACCAAGGATGTTGGCTGATGAAGAAGACGAAGTAAGCTAGGTAGCCAATATACAACCCAGTCTCACAGCATTTTGTGTTATAGTCACAACATTTAATCTATTGATTCTAGTTCACCATCACGATTTTCCCTTTTTTTTCCTGTCACACAGAACGATTTTAAAAGCAATGTATTTCTATTGGTAGTATGTTTTGTGCCTGCAACACGTCTGTTTGTCCGGTCAGGTCTTGGAAGACCGGAAGCTGTGTGGTTCATAAAAACATTTTCTTACTCAATATCAAGCCACAATTATTGTTTTTAATCGTATAATGTCTGACTTTTTTTGCCGTCCACGACGAAAATAAATGGGAATCAGAGGCTCAGAATAATGAAATCTATATATTTTAAATCTTTTTTTCCTTCTAATTTGTTATTCATTTCTAAATAACACACTGTTATTTACTCAACAATAGGGATGGGTATCGTTAGGATTTTATCGATACCGGTACCGGTACTGCTTATCGGTATCGGTATTTTTCGATACTCTTATCGATACTTTTCAATAATTTGGTGCTCAAAATTATAGACATGAATACAAGATGTGAAGATTAAACAGTAATTGTATTGTAATTTTCTTGCCGAAATAACTGTATAACTTATACATTAGCTTCTCAGAAGCAGACACAAATAAATAAAATATCTTAAAGGGGCCAGATAAAAATCATGCTTTTTGGGGTTTTCCCTCAGACAGAGGATGAAAAGAGGCATTTTTTTAAACATTTTTTAACATTTGTAAATCATTTACATCTTCATCCAGACATTTCAAACTGACAACCTAGCTCGACAAGAGATCCTTAAAACATTGTCCTACATCATGCAAAACTGTGATATGAAGAAATTGGTCAAAAGGCTAAGATGGCAAAAAGTTAAAGGCGAGTACGTATATTATTCTGGATTGTACTTTTAAATTATCACAAAATAAATGATGTGCTGAACTGAAACACGTCAAAATGTGTCTGATGAAGGTTTAAACATAGAACAACGTATTTGAGCTTAAAATATGTCAATTCCTAGTAAACGACCAACAATTGCTGAACCATACATTGAAACGTTGACCTTTAAATGCAGTTTTCCAATTCACAATGACATCTGTAAGTTTAACTGGTTTATAAAGCATTCAATGAAAGGCCAACTTATTATAGGTGTAGGAGCTCACATTAATACACTGTCAGTGTTAATAAACAAAAAAAAGACAAGGCGATGTGCCTGCAAGATTGCACTCAGGTAAACAAAACATTTTACCCGTGCGCAGCAGCTAACCTGCCTGCGAGCATTCGCTCAGGCCACATTTACACACGGCGCGGCTGAAGCCCGCTAGCACTATTAGCACTAGCACTGCGTCATTAAGTTGCTTGTGTTACCCCCTTTACAAGCAACTAATTGAGTACATAGATTGCACCTTGCGCGATCGCCACTACATTTTTTTAAAGTGCACCCAGACCTTTGATCGCTACGCTCTGTCCGCCACGCCTGCGGGAGTCTCACAACAATAATAAGAGCGCTGTTGAGAGAGATGACGAGTGGCATTTACAGTGGCCAATCAGAGGGTTCTCAAACCGGATACATCACACGGGATGAGGGTTCCCAACCAACCAGAATGGTTTAAAGTTAAACGAAGGAAGTAGACGTAACACATATACCGATAGCAGCACCGTTTGTCCAGCGGCTTAACGGTATACCGATACCGTCCAATCAGGTACCGGTATTGACTTAGTACCGGTTCTCGGTACCCATCACAGCACACTGAGATTTGTCACAAATTGTAAAGCACTTACACAGGGCC
>NW_011353382.1:0-1857 GCF_000735185.1 Notothenia coriiceps | reverse complement strand
TATATAGCTTTTAGTTTAGTTTATTTATTTATAGTGTCGTGGACAGTCCCCATCGCTGAACTTTCACAAAAACAGTAAATGGTGCAGCTTTAGCCGACATGGCTAATTTTCAGCTGTTGTCCCCGGCCAGATGGTAATAGACACCCTTAAAATTACAATATATCAACAGCATTAGTGACATTTTGAGTATGTAATAGGGCTGTCAGCAAAGTTGTATGACATTATGTGAAGACAGTACAAAATATGTAGGTTTATGTGTTTACATACTTTTGAATTACATTTGTAATAGTTATTTTTCCCCATTTCATGTTTCTATTTAAAAAACAGTGGGTTAAATGACTGTCTACTGCTTATTTACAAGCAATACACACCAACAAACAACAGTTTGCAGGTCTGGCTTGGTGGGCTTTCATATTCCCTTGCTCCTGAGAAACGTACCTTTGTGCTTAAGGGTAAATATTCTACCTTTGAAAGGATTTGGAGAAGCTTTTTCTCATTTCTCGAAGGGAGAACCCCACACCAACCTTTCTATAAATGTGTGATTTCATGTGTCATGTAAATGCCTATTTTCTTTTATTATTTGTTTATTTGATTTAAAATGTTCCTTTTAAACATGTAAGGGACTCGTTGAGGTACCTTGTAGAATAACACTTTGTAGGAAGATGAATGATGGATCAGAGCTTTGTGTATTGTAGTGGATCTTACCCTGCACTGTTCCAGCTCCTCAGTCCGCTGGCTCAGGCTGGAGGTGGCCTCGTCCCTCTGACTGTCCAGGTCAGCCTAACACAGGAACAGGGAAACGATCAGTCATCAAAGAGCAATATATATATATATATATTGGTTGTGTTTATAGTAAAGTTTTATCCATTAAATTATCAATGGAACAGCATGACTACTGCATAGTCTTACGATTACAAAGACATGTTTGCCTAATGAGAAGAGACCATGAGGAGCCTACCAGCTGGTGGTGCAGCAGCTGTCTGTCAGTCTGCAGGGAGTTGATGCTCTGCTGCAGGCGGCTGGCCTTCTCCTCGCTCTGCTGCTGTAGCAAACACACCTGCTGATTCAGAAAGGCCTTCTCTGCATTACACTCTCCCTGCTGATCATAACACACAAACAAAATGCATTGTTAACAAAAGCATCCAAAAACCCAGATTTTAAACCCATTGGAAATAGATATATATTTTCTTTTCCTTACAAAAGGACTTGAGTGCATAAAACATTTCAGATTTTCACTAGCAACATACGTTTTTTTTCTTTCTTAGAAATGTTAGAAATGGATAAAGGTTGTAGATAAATAGCTTATTATATAAATGAGTATATAGTGTGACAGCACACCCGTAATGGTTATATTCATACAGTGCATCCAACTGGCCTGAAAAAGAGAATGTGGTCTTTATCATAGAGGTTAAACATTGGATATCATGGACACGGCCACCAGGAGTTAAGGTTTGCTGGGAAAAAACGTTTCCTGGACCTGAAACTGAATTCTTCGTAGTCGACACAAACAATTTTTACTGACAACATGACTAATAAAACTAGGGCCGGGACTTTAACGCTTTAATTAAGATGAATTAATTACACAAAAATTAACGCATTTTAATCGCACTTATTTTTGCACCGCGGAACGTTTCTCACTGGATGAGTTTCAGGGGTACCGATTATACTGGAGCACCAACTAACGTTCATGACTTCAGACAACAACAAACCACAGTGAACAATAGTCAAACATGAACGAAGAAGCTGATGAGACCGCTTTGGTTGGCCCCGTGGATGGGACATTTTGTTTTAAAAACGGACGGATGGAAGCGTCAATAAGAGCACGGTTGTTTGCAAATTATGCAAAAAGGAATTCGC
>NW_011353381.1:0-2976 GCF_000735185.1 Notothenia coriiceps | reverse complement strand
CAGTCTGTGTGATACACCTGTATACAGTACCTGTGAACACACACGTTGTGTCTTCAGGTCGTTCAGAGTAAAGGGAGGACCTGTGAGCACACACGTTGTGTTTTCAGGTCCTTCAGAGTAAAGGGAGGACCTGTGAACACACACGTTGTGTCTTCAGGTCGTTCAGAGTAAAGGGAGGACCTGTGAGCACACACGTTGTGTCTTCAGGTCGTTCAGAGTAAAGGGAGGATCTGTAAACACACACATTGTGTTTTCAGGTCGTTCAGAGTAAACCTGTGAGAAGATGGACTTTATGTTAGTCTTGTTTTTATTTGTATTTTTTTTGTCTATTCACGAACATTTATGAACCAGAACCAGAACCTTTATCAGTACCAGAACCCCTACCAGAACCGTTATCAGTACCAGAACCAGAACCAGTACCAGAACCAGAACCGTTATTATCAGTCCCACAGAGGGGGACATTTATGAACCAGAACCGTTATCAGTCCCACAGAGGGGGAGTGTGCATGTGTTCCAGCAGACAGAGCCAGCAGCTTAATGCTAACTAGCATGCATACAAAACATATTAAAGATGAAGAAACAAAAAAAGATTATGATCGTGTTTTATTACGATATTTATTTGTGGTTAGGGGGTAACCACAAATAAATATCGTCCGCCACAAATGGATCTCATAAAATAAAATAAAAATAATAATAATTTTTTGTTTTGTTTTGTTTTTTTCGTAGGTTTTTTCTTGCCGTTGCGGTGCGGTGTGGTGCGGTGCAGTGCGGTGTGGTGCAGTGCAGTGCGGTGTGGTGCGGACCGGTGCGGTGCGGTGTCCCCACAAATAGAACCAAATTGTGGGAAACACGGCATCATATATTTCCTATCCTAAAAACTAAGGGGCAGACAAATAAAGTAATACAATAATAAGTTAATAAATAATAAAACAATGTTATTGTTATTTATGAACTTATTATATTTTGGCGGGTGCACGCGACTCGGTGTTCCGTCAGTGACAGTGCGCGCGCCGCACTGCGCATGCGCTGCAGAGTTTAGGGTGGAGTTAGCCGTTAGCACAGAGGAGCTAACAGAGTAATGGCGGCCTCGGTGTTGCTGGGCTCAGTGGAAAACACCGGAGGAAGCAGCGGATTTCCCGGAGGAGGCTCGTCCTCCAGAGGGACCGTGGGATCGGGCTTCAGAGGGACCGTGGGGCCAGGGAACAGCACTGGGAGCCCCGGGAGCACCGCCTCCTGGAACCGATCCCTCGACCGGGCTCTGGAGGAAGGATCCAGCACCGGGAGGCTCAACCTCAGCGGCCGGAAACTCAAGGAGTTCCCCCGGATCACCGAGAACCACGATCTCACCGACACGACTACCGCTGGTTAGTGTATCATGTATACTAATATATATATATATATATACAATGTTTAATAATACACAATAACTAGGCATAGTAAGCTGAAGGAGTTCCCCTGGATCACCGAGAACCCGATCTCACCGACACGACTACCGCTGGGTAGTTAATATAATAATACAACAACAACAACCTGAGGGATACTACCAGAGCTGGGTGGTTATAGATATAATATATATATATATATAATAATACATAATAACACAACAACCACGACCTGACCGACAGTGTCAGGAACGGTGAGTTATAATAACAAGCAATAGCCTACTACAGAATAATACACTAATAATATATATAATACAGAATAATACATTATGTAGACACTCATTGTGATGTGAAATGACCTGAATCATAACGAGCTAATGGACTCAATAACACAAACCATTGATTACCTGTTGTTATGAAATACAGATGTTCACCATGTGACATCCCGTCAGACAGGTGTGTGTTGTGTGTCATCATATGTAGTGTTTTGACCTTTTTGTTAAGCTATAAGCACATCACATGATGATACATGAAGTGTTTGAACTGAACTGAAGCTCTGAAGGCAGTGCTGCTCTCAGAGGGTGCGATGCTCACTCTGAATCTCACAACAGTTTGATAAAAGCCCGTCTCACTGTTAGTCTGACAAACATGGAGAAGAGTTCCCTGTCTCTCTTTATTATATCACTCAATAAAACACACACCTGTATACAGTCTGTCTGCGTGATACACCTGTATACAGTCTGTGTGATACACCTGTATACAGAGTCTGTGTGATACACCTGTATACAGTCTGTCTGCGTGATACACCTGTATACAGTCTGTGTAACACACCTGTATACAGTCTGTGTGATACACCTGTATACAGTCTGTGTGATACACCTGTATACAGACAGTCTGTGTGATACACCTGTATACAGTCTGTCTGTGTGATACACCTGTATACAGTCTGTGTAACACACCTGTATACAGACAGTCTGTGTGATACACCTGTATACAGTCTGTCGTGTGATACACCTGTATACAGTCGTCTGTGTGATACACCTGTATACAGTCTGTGTGACACACCTGTAAGGTAATGCAAATAACTAAATACAATCTAGCAAACTTTAGATATATAAGGAACTGTTTGACAACACCTGTAGCAAAACTCTATATGACTGCCATGATCCTTCCCAACCTAACATACTGTATGAGCAGCTGGACCCAGGGGAACCAGCTTGAACCAGCTGGACCCAGGGGAACCAGCTTGACCCAGGGGAACCAGCTTGAACCAGCTGGACCCAGGGGAACCAGGCGAACCCAGGGGAACCAGCTGGAACCAGCTGGACCCAGGCGAACCAGCTGGACCCAGGGGAACCAGCTTGAACCAGGCGAACCAGGCGAACCAGCTGGACCCAGGGGAACCAGGCGAACCAGCTGGACCCAGGGGAACCAGCTTGAACCAGCTGGACCCAGGGGAACCAGTTGGACCCAGGCGAACCAGCTGGACCCAGGGGAACCAGGCGAACCAGCTGGACCCAGGGGAACCAGCTGGACCCAGGGGAACCAGCTTGAACCAGCTGGACCCAGGGGAACCAGCTTGAACCAGCTGGAC
>NW_011353380.1:0-3723 GCF_000735185.1 Notothenia coriiceps | reverse complement strand
ATTAGCGGAGCAAATGATCAAAATACTACGGAGGGAAGATATTTTCGTTTGGATTGCTGGTCTGGGAGAAGCTCGCGAGTGTGTGTGTGTGTGTATACGTGTGTGTGTGTTTGTGTAATTTTGCGTTTGTGTGTATTGCGTTTGTTTCCCGGGGGAAACCCTCACGAGAAACACCGGCTGTTGTTATGCCTGCTGTGACGTTAAGTTACTCCGTTCTCCGCTTGTAATTATGCCGTTACAAGCTTCAAAGTTGTATTTATCATCTGAATTTGCCGAAACAAGTTTAATATTCTGAAAGCCAAGACTTTGTTTTAATTGAAATCAGATGAAAACAAACTGTAACGGACCCTGCCGTGTTATTTATGATTACTCTACGCTTACATTCATAATGTCAGCCGGAGGGAGGGGGAGCGGCGCTGCGGAAGAGCAGATTGCCTGTCATCTTCCCTTTACAAGCTTAAAGAATGTATTTATCGTGTGAGTTTGGAAATAAAAGTTTCATATTCTGAAAGCCAAGACTTTGTTTGTTTTAAAATCAAACAAAACACCCGAACCCCGAAAAAATAGTTTTTTATGCAAATCCACGTTTATTTTTGAAATGAGCCGTTGCGACTTCCGACTGATTTCGATAGAGCGGGTCACATATCATGTGGCCGGACTGGGTCAGTTTCCAGGGCTGAATTTTAGTCCCAGTCCGCCCCTGCCTCCTCATCTCCACCGCTCCCATGTTTTATTTTGTGTTGCCATAAGTTAGTCTCTCTCCGTTGGTGCACGGGGCTAATGATAATGCTAATGATGCTAATAATGCTAATGCCAGCAAATACAATGGCGGCTTCACAAAATGTTTCCGAGTTTTACGGGGTGTGGTTTGCAATCCGCCCAGCCAATCAGAAATGGGAACCTTTTTCTCCCATGAAAGTACCTGATTTCTAGCAGGGACTGAAAAAGGGGTGAAAAGGTTCTCATGAACTAAGTTCTAGTTTCGGATTTTTTTGGTGTGAACGCACATTTTCGGAACTATACCGGAACAATACTTGTAAAAGTACTCCGGTGTGAAAGTGCCGAATGAGGTTCTGTTTGACTGTCGATTGTTCAGTCCACTGGTTTGTCCCCAAAGGTTGACATTTCTGGGCAAATTACTACAACATTTGATAAAGAAATTCATGGTTCCCCTATGACAGATCCCTTTGACATTTGGCACACATGTTCAAGTCTCAATATGTTTTGTAATGACTTTTAATGATCTTTTAAAAGGAGAGTCTCAGATAATTTGAACATTAACATCTGTTTACTTGGGGAGGACTAGTCGTTAGAAATTCATGGTTTCCTGATGATGTGTATTGTGCCGTGAGGAGGTGGAACATTTCACTGTCTATTAAATATCTAAACATCTGCCTTGGTATACCATTTTATTATTTGTTCTCAGTCAATAATCCCTAAAGACTACGTTATATCTCCTGACTTTTCCTCTCTCACCATCATGAGGTTGACATTTGTTGTTTTAGTAAATTACCAAACAGATATTGGAGGGTTTGCCATGACATTTGGCACACATGTTCCTGTCCTCCTTCAAGATGAAGTGTAATTTTCTTTTAAAAGGGAACTCTTAAATATCATTACACATCGACGTTGGGGAGTACTCGTTGTAAAGTCTGATGATAAAGTGACTGAGCGTGTGGCTTTCAGTCTATGTAAGAGAAAAGGCGAGTTTACCAGATTTATATTTCTCCTTCTTCATCTCGACTTGCCATACAAGGCTACATAACAAATTCAGCTGAACTTCAGACTCTAGACTTTAGGCAGGTTGCATTTAATCTTCACCCCCATCAGCCTTGCTTAGCCTCCCCCTCTATCTTTTCATCCTTCTTCATTATGTACTACATCCCTCCTTCTCCTTATTTCATCTCCGCTGTCCACCATTCATCTTCCCCTTCCCTCTGAGTATCCATCACTCCTCCCTCCATCCTTCACTTAAATTGGCTTGCTGGAGGTCTCTGACCATGAAGACCCTTCTGATTGCCCCTCCACTGGGCTTGACCTAAAGTCTCTCTGCAGGATCCACTCCCACCAATCAGGCGCCAAGAAAGATGCCTCACAACGCTGAAGGGTCCTCCTGAGGGCCGTTATCAAGCTGTTTGGCTGAGGGCCTAAATGCATAGAAACCACACACACACACAGACACACAGACAGACAGACAGACAGACAGACAGACAGACAGACAGACAGACAGACAGACAGACAGACAGACACACACACACACACCGTATCTAGACCAAGCTTTAAGAAGATGAATATCCACCAAGAGTTTTTTTTTATCTCATGGCAGTCACCATCTTGGCAATATTTAGAAGCCCCTCATCCATTTTTAACCAGAGTTAAATGCTTGTGTTTGCTTCCTCCTTCTCAGAGGGTTTTCCTCAGAGGGTTATAGAGGGAATGGGAGCGGGAAAAGTTTGGATGAGTCCAAAGAACACAGAAAATGTTAGCTCTCTCTTACTTAAACATAGGACAAGAAGCAACAATGAAAATCATGAGGAAATAACATTATTAGATTAAGGGTCTCTTAATAAAAAAGCCTTTAAAAAGAGGAGACACATTTGGCATTTAAAGCCCCGGACACACCAAGCTGACAACAAAGAACTGACCCCGACTGTTGCGTCGCCTCGCGTCTCTGGGTCTTGGCCATGTGTCGCACTGGAACACACCGCAAAGACTTCAGCCGACGGCCAAGAAGCACGTACGAACTGCGCATGAGTGGGTGGCAATAACTCTCCTTACCAGCAGGCGGCGGTAGTGAGTATTCGTCATTCAAAAGAGGCAACAACCGGAAGACAGACTGCGTGATAACCGAGAGAAGAAGAACAGACTGTGTGATGTAAACAAACAACAAATAACGTGTGCGTTCCATCTTCACTCTACAGCGAGAAGCTCACGGGGCTTTCCTGAACCTGTGTCGAGAGCTGGAGATTAATTAAATATCAGATTTGCCTTCTTAATAGTCTGTTTGGGTCCCTCACTTCCGTTTCGCTTCTCATGCACTGATTGGCTAGCTGAACAGCCAATCGGAGTGATTTATTTTTGCCGACAGCCTTTGGCCGATTGCCCACCGATTCGACATGTTGAATCGGTGGGTTTTTGGCCGAAAAGGTGTCGGCACGGCTGAAAAGACACGACGGTGCGGGACACACCAATCTGAGTAGGGCGTGTCGACGCCCATCGACGGCCAAAATCGTCTTGGTGTGTCCGGGCCTTTACAAAAACAAAATTGTATAATTCAGTAATAACTGTATTTTTTAGCTCGGACTCAGCAACACATCTTACAAAGAGGAAACTGTTCTTATCATACTCACATTTTACTGAGAACCAACTCTCTGGTGAGGTCCTATGTTCTGAATCTCTCTGTTTACATTTATAAAAGCCTTCATCTGACTTTGACACTGCAGAGATGGTCAGCTCGCTTCTGTTATCGTTCTGGATGAGTTTGTCATTTTTATAGAAATCCACATTATAAACAGCAGTTTCATTATTTAACTTGCAGCTAAGAGTGACAGGAAGTCCCTCAGCCACAGGACGGACAGGACTCACCAGTATCGGTTTACCATCATCTGGAAAAGACAAATAAAATAATATGAAGGCTTTGTCAGAGACATCAGCTTTTGCAGATTTAATATGTTCAGATTTAATACATTCAGGCACAACTGGTCAAGTCTGGCAGAAGCTGAA
>NW_011353379.1:0-1314 GCF_000735185.1 Notothenia coriiceps | reverse complement strand
CACATCGTTTTTCTAGAACACATTACAAATCGCCTGAAAATGGTACAAACAGGTGGCAACAGGTGTGACGAAGGTGTTGCGCTGGGCTATAACATGCAGTCGAATGGAAAACTTAAGCTAACTCCATTGCGGAGATATTCCCTCGAGAGTGCGGAAAACTTAAATTTATTTATTTCAAATGTGAAATGTTACCAATATACTCACTGACCACTAGAGGAGAGGACCACACTTTGAGAAGCACTGCAATAGAGGCACTAAATACACATTTGAACCTGAAAATGTCCTTTTAAAATTAGCTCCAAGTGAGTGACTCTCACTGAGAGTATGTGTACAATTAATATCTCTTATTTCTACTTAAGTAACAGACCTGAGTACTTCTTCCACCTCTGATTATTAATGCATGTTTCACTGGTACATGACAGACATGTCCTCCTCTCTGGGTCACTTTGGTTCAGCTTGTTGTTTCTCGTGCAAAAATCTTCACACTCCTCCAGCAGCTTCAGATATGCAGAAGTGTCTGAGTCCATCCCACAGACACAACAATGGCCGCTGTCATTCTGCTAACGGTCACTCCCAGGGCCTCTCCACTTCCCATCCTTCTGCTTTCCCACCAGATCACTGGAATCAGCAGGAACCTCACACTGACCGGCCCAAACTGCTTTGAAAAGCCTCGCATTTTACTGAAGGGTGTCTTTGATTTAGCTGCTGAAAGGACAAGCTTCATATCCAGACACTTAGCGCCATTCAGCTCAGCATTCTCCTGGTCCTTAGACTCTGATAGACTTAGATGACACACCCAGATTACAGCTGGGATGTTTGTCTTAATAAAGCGTTGCAGAGATATATTTGAAGGCCGACCCGGATGTTAGCATCGCAAAGGCTCCCTCAACAAAAAGCAATTAGCTTTTTCCATTATGACATTTTTTATAGTTGCCGGTTTTGTTCAGCAGGATATTCTCCACATATTAACACCACTTTATGATTTTTGATGCGTTAACGCAGAGTAAAAAGGTAACGTTAGACTATAAATGATCTACATGGGGTCGCACTTGCTAAGCTAATGGCGGCTAATGTTTGTCGTGATGACATTTGAGTTTTTAAGACACATGGAAGCTTTGGACATTATTATTTACTGACTGATGGTATACTATTTTCAGCTCGTGTTAACCACAGATCTTATTTCAGGCGTCTAACCAAAAACATGTTTTAAAAAAAACGTTGACTTTGAGATGAGGGAAACAAAATGTTAAACTGCTAACTGATTTCCGCTAACTCCTTAGCTCTAACCCTCAGTGGGTGCTTTGGTATAACCCC
>NW_011353378.1:0-4213 GCF_000735185.1 Notothenia coriiceps | reverse complement strand
CACACACACAGAGAGAGAGACACACACACACTCTCTCTCTCTCTCTCTCACACACACACATACACACACACACACACACACACACACACACACACACACACACACAAACACAGACACACACACACACACACACACACACACACACACACACACATCACTCTGCAGGAGAGGCAGGTGTGAATGCTGCTTGCTGTATGTTCTTCGTCTGGACGTATCCTGCCTCTCCTTCCACATCGCAGAATCTCCGTTCCAACATGAAAGCGTGCGGCTCGATCAGGACATGATCGCTATTCCTCAGGACGTTCAGAAGTGTCACAATTCTAGAAATACTCCCACGGCTCCAACATGTTGATGAATCATCTTTGTTTATTTCTGGAATTATGACCGTTATGAACGTACGGAGCGAGAGCGAGCTTGTCCTAATCGAGCCGAACGTTTGGATGTGGAAACGGAGATTCTACGATGTAAAACGTGGAGAAGAAGGCAATCAACAGTCAGGATGTTTTCAGACGAAGAACTTGTGTCGTGAATACTTCCAATAAAAAACCCTGGGTCAGTGTGCGTTGTTTTGTTTGACTGACTGTTTTGGTTTTACTCGACCTTGGGACCCCTAGAAGACGCTATATCAATTGAAGTTATTATTATTATTGTTAGTTGTAGCAGGGGCAGCAGGGGCAGCAGGGGGCAGCAGGGGCAGCAGGGGCAGCAGGGGCAGCAGGGGCAGCAGGCAGGGGCAGCAGCAGAGTTTCCTTCCTCTGGTACTTCACGGCCTTCCTGATCTGAACGCTGGCCTTTTGGTACGTAGTCATAATGTTTCTAGAATTCAGAAAGTTATGAACGTCCCGGGTAATGACGAGCACGTCCGAGCTGAGCAGCACGTTTCGATGTTGGTTCAGAGGTTCTGCGGTGTACGATGTGGGAGAAGAAGGCCAGATGTTTTCAGATGTCGTGAATACTTCCAACGAGCAGCGGGACGCGTGTCAGTCGCAGCAGGGGCAGCAGCAGCAGAAGAGCCTCCTGCAGGGATGGTTCCTCTGGTACTTCACGGCCTTCTTGATCTGCACGTTGGCCTTGGCCACGTAGTCCTGCGTGGCGCCCACGTTGGCCTGGATGTTGTCCAGCATGACGCCCTGCTCCTCCACCAGCGAGGCCATCTGGGCAAACAGATCGTGGACATCTCGAATCCTCTGCTCCAGCTCCAGAAGCTCCCGCTGCCGGTTCTCCATCTCGCTGAGCGCCGTCCTCGCAGATCGACCCTCCAGAAGCAAGTTATCGGAGAACACGTTCCACTTCCCCGTCTCAATCATGTGGTCGATCTGCTCGCGGCTCACCTGCTTCCCCATGATCTCCGCCTGCCGTTGGATCCGCGTCTTGCAGTTCTCCCTCTGGATCAGCTCCGCCTCGTTGTACTCGGAGATGGCGTTGTGGAAGGCGGAGTTCAACGAGACGCACTGCGATCGCGCCATTCGAGAAACAGCGGACGTTGGACCGTGTTCTTCTTCCAGATCTTTGCTCAGCTTCCCTAGTTTCTGCAGACGAGCGTAGACCGCCTCCCCCCGGCTCTTGATGCCCCTCCCCAGGGCGTTGGAGTCCCGTTTGATGCTGCTGACGCGCCGTACGGAGGTGAGGAAGCGGCTGTTCTGCTTCCCGAGTCGCTTCACGTCCAGCTTCAGAAGAAGCATCTCTTTCCTCAGCACCTGCGCCTCTTTGTAGACGTGGTCCATCACGTCCTCGCCCTGGAAAACCAGGCCCAGGTCTTCATCCTCGTCTTCCTCGCCTCCATGCAGACAGACCTCTTCTTCCTCTGCAGGTTTGAAGGTCTGCAGATCGGTCAGGCGGTCCCTCATCGTCCTGCAGCACCTTCAATATAGACATCATATTCTATTTACATGGATACAGACTTCTTGTATTTTATTATACATGTTGCATTGTGGGTAGCTCAGCTCAGAAGCCCTTTCTACGCTGTAGTTTATGAGCATGTGATGATAACACCTTTGGATTTGAATTGACCTCTGACCTCAGGACACAAAGGGAAAGACTCACTTTATGGATTGACTGTATTTGCCTTTGCAAACACTCAAAGGCCTACGTGTAGAAATCACTCTCTCACCACCAGGTACCTGTAGATCAGTCTCTACCTGTCAGTTTAAAACATCCTCCAGCTACCAGGAGTGGGGTTCGAACCCACGAGGACTGACGTCCATTGGATCTTAAGTCCAACGCCTTAACCACTCGGCCATCCTGGTGTACATTTTATAGATCTACGTGTATAAATGAATTAGTTTAAACTACGTGTACAAATCAAGAACACATCTACGTGTATACACTGTGTATAAATCTATGGACATAAATCTATGTGTACAAATCATGTACAAATGTATGTGTGCATAAATCTACGAGTACAAAACCTACTTGTATGATTTTGATGTAAAGAAATCCACGTACACACATTACTGATAACTGACTCCCACGTACGGTTCGTTACGTCCTCTGGTTTTGATGCATCGAACATAAATGTGCTTTTTGTCAGACTTAAACTCACCTTGGACTACAGGTATTATGAATAGCAGAGCCTGTTTCAATGTTTGGTGATATATACATTTAAACAAAGTCTTAATATTGTTGTTTAAATAACTTGTTGGTATTTTAAAAAGCGTGTTTAGTTCTTAATCAAACGTGTTTCAGAGAGTCTGTTTTTAGACTTCCTCAGGAGGAAACTGGGTCTTTGGGGAAGTTACTTAAAAAGCGTTACAACCAGTTTCTTCACACCGGGGGACGTTAGAGGGACGTTAGTGGGACGTTAGAGGGACGTTAGAGGGACGTTAGAGGGACGTTAGAGGGACGACATTAGAGGGATGTTAGATGGACGTTAGAGGGACGTTAAAGGGACGTTAGAGGGACGACGTTAGAGGGACGTTAGAGGGACGTTAGTGGGACGTTAGAGGGACGTTAGAGGGACGTTAGAGGGACGACGTTAGAGGGACGTTAGAGGGACGTTAGAGGGACGTTAGTGGGACGTTAGAGGGACGACGTTAGAGGGACGTTAGAGGGACGTTAGTGGGACGTTAGAGGGACGTCAAAGGGACGTTAGAGGGACGTTAGAGGGACGTTAGTGGGACGTTAGAGGGACGTTAAAGGGACGTTAGAGGGACCTTAGAGGGCCGATGTTAGAGGGACGTTAGAGGGACGTTAGAGGGCCGATGTTAGAGGGACGTTAGTGGGACGTTAGAGGGACGTTAGAGGGACGTTAGAGGGACGAATCCAGTTTAAAAAGTTAAAACTAAAAATCCAATCAACAAGATGTGATTCAACACAAACAATTATATAAAGTTACAAGCTAGGAAAAAATGCCTCATTGGTTGGACGTTTATTTCACATATAAGGATAGACGTTATGAAGGGGGTGGGGCTCGTCAATAACTGAAGATATTATAGTTAAAAGCAGAAAACACATTTTAAGACGCCTGCCTTACCCACTATACACAAACAGCAAGCTACTGCAAACTGTAGTTAAAACGTTACACGGTTAATGATATGAATGACCTATACCAACACTCTGTATCACTGCAGCAGCTGTGAGTTCAACCATGAGAATAGATCACAACGTGGATTTAACGCTCATTCATTCCTATTTCATCACATTTATATTGTTTTCTAAGATTTTACTAAATAAATAAAACAGATTAACCTTAAAGCATCCCACCTGAAGACCATCAGTGTGTGTGAGTGTGAGAGTATTATTAATGTAAAGATATAATAAGACGTACCTCTGAGAGCTGCTGTGAGTGAAGCAGAGAGACGGAAACACTCATTTCCCCTTTCTCTCCGTTATCAGCGCGCACACACACACGCACGCACACACACACACACACACACACACACACACACACACACACACACACACACAACACACACACACACACACACACACACTCACTCTCCCACACACACACACACACACACACACACACACACACACACACACACACACACACACACACACACACACACACACACACACACACACACACACACACACACACGCACACACACACACACACACACACACACACACACACACACACACACACACACACACGCACACACACAAGCACACGCACACGCACACACGCACGCACGCACGCACACTCTGCAGGCTGCAGCAGGTACTAACTAACGCGGAAGGACACGCCCTAAACCCACACACACTTCTG
>NW_011353377.1:0-3729 GCF_000735185.1 Notothenia coriiceps | reverse complement strand
TATATGTACACATAAACAACGAGATGGTGCTAGCTTGAAGGCTTTTTCTATTTTGATAATTAGTTTTGACTGATTTGTATTTGGCATCAGTGTTAATGGTAATGTTAGATTTCCGTTATTGTACGTTTTACATCAGCTCCGGTTTTACGAAGTCTGGTTTAAAGGTACGGACACACCAACCCAATTATCGGCGTTCGTGGGCGTCAGCGTTGACATGCCCTACTCGGATTGGTGTGTCCCGCACCGTCGGGTCTTTTCAGCCGACCCGACGCCTTTTCGGCCGAAAACCCACCGGCAGTCGGCCAAAGAAATCACCCTGATTGGCTGTTCAGCTAGCGAATCAGTGCATGAGAAGCTAAACGGAAGTGAGGGACCCAAACAAACTATTAAGAAGGCAAATCTGAGATTTCATTTAACTCCAGCTCTCGACACAGGTTGGGGAAAGCCCTGTGAGCTTCTCGCTGTAGAGTGAAAATGGAACACGCTATTTGTTGTTTGTTTATATCACGCAGTCTGTTCTTCTTCTCTCGGTTATCACGCAGTCTGTCTTCCGGTTGTTGCCTCTTTTGAATGACGAATACACACTACCGCCGCCTGCTGGTAAGGAGAGTTATTGCCACTCACGCATGCGCAGTTCGTACGTGCTTCTTGGCCGTCGGCTGAAGTCTTGGCGGTGTGTTCCAGTGCGACACATGGCCAAGACGCAGAGACATGAGGCGACACAACAGTCGGGGTCCGTCTGTGTGAGTTCTTTGGTGTCAGCTTGGTGTGTCCGGGCCTTTACAGCTTGTGGTTCAGCTACTTCCTGTTAGCGGCAAAGAAGCGGCACAGACAGGAAGTGCATTATCTGAGAGTTATCTGCTTGCATCCGTTAGGAAATCTCACAGAGGCAATACTGTCATTTATTCGACATGTTTATGATCATATATTATGTTAGAATGATATGTTTGATTATTCACACTTTAAGGAAGAGTATATATAACGGCCTCATATGAATTTATTTTTGAGATCCGACCAAAAGGCACTCGAGTCTAGTTATGAGAAGAAAAAAAAGGATTCAGTCTTCAATAAAACATTCAGATTTTGTTTCAGAAAATCTACAACATTCGGAACGTATCAACGTATTTTTTTGAATTATGACTTAAATGTCAGAACTAAAAACACACGTGGCATGTGGCACTTATCCTCTTGTGTAACAACTGTGTATTTACTGCAACAACGCTCCATGTTAACTAATACCTGGCATGTTGTACTTTGGTTATGAATGCATTTGGATCAAAACAAGCTTCTTTTAAAAGTCTAAATTGACGACATCAGCGTTTTCCGAAAATATTTTCAACACGTCGGAGCGCTCGAGAAACAAGACGATTTCTTCTCCAGGAAATAGGCTACAAGAATTAGGAAGTTAAAAACAGACAGGACTTCACAAATAACTGTCTAATTGTTCTGACAAAGGTTGAATTAAAGGCTTTTAAGGAGTGAAAAGTGGGGACAATTGTAGAAGCGATGAGTAAAAATGTAAATCTGTAGCCTACTAGAGTCTGGCACATACTCGGTTAATTACCCCCAACAACTTCTTGTTTCTACAGACTAAACTTTTCTTTAAATGAGATTATATAACTTTAACTGTTGGGGAACCCATCACTGTGTTCCAAATAAAAACATTGAAAGCTGTAAAGGACACAATAAAAACAACTTCCAATCTGTTTTAATTAAGTTTTTATCGAGCTGAGCAATAACTTCTCCCTGCAGCACACACACACACACACACACACACACACACACACACACACACACACACACACACACACACACACACACACACACACACACACACACACACACACACACACACACACACACACACCGCACACACACACACACACACACACACACACACACACACACACACACACACACACACATACACAGCATGCATACACACTCCCAAAATGATGTCTGTTTCTCACGTGAGTTTTTTTATTCCCTCTTCTCTGTTTCTGTACAGCACTCGAGCTCCGGAGGGAAATGTAATTGCCTCCTCCTCCTCCTCCTCCTCCTCCTCCTCCTCCTCCTCGTCCTCCTCCTCCTCCTCCTGCATTATTCATGCTGTCTAACGGGCACGCTGGACTTTTAAATTAGAGGTCATCCTGTGTTACGGCTCTGTGGGAATTACCTGCTCCACAAGATGTGTGTGTGTGTGTGTGTGAGGTGTGTTTGATATTTGTTTTCTCCCTAGTGGGACTTGAGCTTACCTCGCTCCATAATATCTGACCCTGGCAGCATATGGCTGAGCGACCTGAGTCCTGTTGAGCAGCTTCAGGTCGCTGTTCTGCTAATCTGTCCGGTCTGCCCAACACACCAGGATCACATTATTTACTTCTTAACCTTTACATAACCAGGAGACGTCTCATTGAGATTAGAAACCTCTTTTTCACCAAGCAGCACAGTTTCAGAACACACATTAAAAACAAGAGCAGAAAGCACCGGCTGCTTCCTGATTCCCCCAGCATTGAAGAATGGATAGATATAGTTAACAATATATACGTAATGGAAACAATTACTTTTTCTCTTCGCCTACAGATGAATAAATTTACTGAGCGTTGGATTGGGTTTCCTTTATTCTCCAGACACGGCCACATCTCATAGAATTAACAAATGAGCTGATCACCAGTTCTATCACCAAAAGAAAAAGGGTGCTTGGTCTAATTACCAAAATATAGTAATGTCTTGTTTGTTGGACTGTTATTACACCTCATCTGTCAATGATGCCTCTGTTACGAAGCATCCCTTCTGTTGTCGTATAGAGTTCATGAACTTTGTATAAGATGCGCATCAGAGAAGAGGATGTTTACTGTTCCCTTATTGCTAATGTCCCTTTAACTGCAAGCATATTTCATTGCAACTGGTGAAATGTCCTCAACTGTCTTCTAAATAAAGAATACAAAAATCAACAACAACAGTACATATCATGGTCACAAGCAGAAACGTCAATTGTAAAAAGCATCTCCACACAGAAGTGCTGCTTCTCCGTCACTAAGAAGCTCTTTCAAGAGACACCAGCTAAAAGCAAAGGAAGCAGCGCTTGTTTTCCCCAGCTCAGTGTGGACTTCAGGGACATTTCGTAAAAAAGAAAAGGTCTTTGTATTTATTTATTGTGTTCCGTTCTTTTGTCTTCTTGTTATGTGTTAATGACGATGTGAAGTTCTTTGAATTGCCTCTGTGTCTGAAAATGTGCCTTATAAATAAACGTATACTACCTACCTTTTAAATAAGGACTAACAATTGTTTAGTCAGGGCAGACCGTCCAAGATACAACTAGCAATGGTGCGTTCAAGGGTTTTAAGTTGTGTGATAAACCTCAATTTCAAAAGTCAAAGTCAACTTGTACACACAGAAAGATCGAAATGCTGTTTCCCACAGTCCGGAGGTATAAAAAAGTCACGGATTAAAATGCAAGAACACTCAATGATTTACAAAAAACCCACAAAATAACATTTAAAGAACGTTGACACAAGTATGACAGCTGACTCTCTGTTTTCCTGCATGAACACTTTCGTTCCAGACTATTTTTAGAAGCACTTCAAATCCTTCACACACTGTCACGCGGACACACTGTCACACACACACACACACACACACACACACACACACACACACACACACAACAGTTGACATGTCTGTACAACCGCTCTGCTGTACTGTACATGTTTAGTTTTCAGCATGAAT
>NW_011353376.1:0-5653 GCF_000735185.1 Notothenia coriiceps | reverse complement strand
GCTCACACACACACACACACACACACACACACACACACACACACACACACACACACACACACACACACACACACACACACACACACACACACACACACACACACACACACACACACACACACACACACACACACACACACACACACACACACACACACACTCACTCACAAACACATGCATGAGTCTTGCGGGAGTTGAACCAATAACCTGCTGGTAATTAGTCTGTCTCCTCAGCTGCCAGCGTCTGTTAACCTCCACGACCCGTTGATACTGAGCTAACGAGAATGTCAGTAACGCGTCTTAATGCACACCCCCCCCACACACAACCACACACCCAAACACACACACAAACACACGCACATATAGAACTCCCTTCGATCCCCATTTGTTTTCACACAGCCAAAAACAGAGACTCACTTCCTCCCTCTGAGTTTGACATGTGTAACCTCTCGTCGCTTTATAATTCAGAGGGAGTGGACTCATGTTCTATATCTCTCCTTCCCTGCAGTTGTATTAATATATCATAAGTGCCTTTTATAAATATATTATACAAGTACCTATTAATATATAAAGGCCACTAGCAGTAGCCACTGTTCTCTCACTGTGGCTGTAATGAGGCAGTGAGGGTCAGAGCGGGGGATAAGCTTCTGTGTGTGGTCTCTTTTTATCCGAGCATCAGGAATGCCTGCTCATACCCAACACACAAGGGGACATGTCTGGAATGTTTTCACCCAAACCACATGAAAAAATGCATGCACATAAACACGCTGTACATTCTATACTTGAAGACTAACGAGATGCGCTGCATGTATTTCATAGCAGATGTGACCTTACAATTCTATTATTACTGTCTAATAATAACTCACAATTGCACCCCACTTTCTTACACCTTACAGTTTTAATGATAGAGACCTGTATTTGGTTTACAGGGGGTCTGACAGGCTTTTATTTGAAACAACCAGTAATTTGATCAGATGACTGCTGAGAAATACAGAAACTAGTACTTTATGTTTGACAATGTACAGCATTACCTATTTGCGGCCTCTCCTGGATTACACCCAGCATAGTCAATATTGTTTTTTCTATAATGCTTAACTCCAGAGCAATCCTTGTTTGTCAATCATATCTGAGATTTCAATCAGCCATAGAGCTAGCTATGGATTGGTTTGTTTTCCCACTTGATTGCAGCACAACAAGTCAAAGTCGTTATTGTGCTTTATCTCTTAATCAAGAAAACAATTCTAGCTGTTTGGATCAATGCCTGTTCTGTATTTATCTGCATTTGTTATACCACATAAATATTGTGAAAATCACAATTCAGACAATCTGAAGATTATTTTTTGTCAACTGCTTAGAGCAGACAAACTCTTGTGATCCCATTAAAGGAACAGAATATAATGATTTGCTTTCTTTCAAATACTCTATCTTAAAAAAAAACAGGAGACAGGTGCTGTGTCTCAATTTGATTTCTGTTGTACTTACCAGGCTTGGAATTTCGTCATTTTAGTGGCAAGGCCATTTGGCCTTTGGTGTCACAGGTCTTTTTAGGGCACTAAGGCCATTGAGGGAAAAATTAGGATTTGGAGCTTACAAATAAATAACTTCACTTTCTGATAAGAAAAACACACGAATGACATGGAAAACAAATCACTTTTTTTTTATCAATAATGTCAAACATTATATCATCATATAGGCCTATGCCTCCTTAGTATTGCAGTATATAAAATGAAATACCAATTCATATTAATAATTAGTGTTTGGTATGTTTGGTGAAATCAAATCATAAAATCTATTAATACGTAACAAATATATTCAATTTCAGAGCAGAAGTAACAGCCTTCAAGGGTCAATCTCTGCACAGAAATCATTCAGCAGTGCACAGTGAAGCTCAAACATTCAACTGTACGAACAAGTAATACTTTGAAATGCAAACGTCTGTGTGTGTGTGTGTGTGCGTGCGTGTGTGTGTGTGTGTGTGCGTGTGTGCGTGCGTGTGTGTGTGTGTGTGTGTGTGTGTGTACGAGAGTCTCTTTAATACATTTTTTCAACTCGAGGGTCAAATTCGCGTGACGCGTTCTCGTGGTAGCCAATCAGCGGAGAGGATCTCAGCCTGCTGTTACTGACGTTGAATCAGAAAACATCAGCCGTTAGCTGTTAGCACACAGAGCTCACAGCAGCTCATATCTGTTCAGAAACTGGACAAAAGTTAAACATGAAGAAAACACAGTATGTCTGTGTCATGGCGAATACAGTCGCTGTTGTATCTGCGTCTGTATCATGTTGTTGTGAGTTTGGACGGAGCAGCTACGTTAGTTTAGCCTGATCGATCCGATCTCCATTCAGAAAACACGCATTTTAAAAGGTTTTTCGCCTGCCGTCTTGTCTGCAGACGTGTCAAAGCATTAATTCATGGTTTTTATTAACCGTTATCAGTATGTTGTTACTTCGGCATCATTTTGAAACGTGTATTACAATTAAATCACGGTAAAATATGTTCATTTTGTTGTAGTTACATGGAGATAAGCCCCGCCCCCTCTCCAGCGCGTCCTGTTCGAATGACAGGAGTAAACACAGCTGACAGCCGCGGTGAGACTAGAGCGATTAGAGCGTCCGGTGTGAACGCAGCATAATGCAGTTCAGAGACCAGACCACTGCTCTGACGCTTTTAAAGCAACTTCGCGATTTTAACAGTGTGAGGAGCACAAAGGCCATGGTGGCCGTAGGACGTACAATTATTTTCGGGGCTTAATGGCCAGACCGAGGGGCAACGAGGGCCGCGTTGGCCGTCATGGCCACCGTGAAAATCCTACCCTGGTACTTACGCTCGCTACTTTGAGTGCATAAGTGCATTTCCAATGAAAAGTAGAGCAAAATAAAGTGCACTATTAGTACATCAAGTAAGCAAACAAGCCAGCAGATATGGCAAGCCACAAATATTGGTCAATGCTGGAGGTAATACCAAGTGCCATTTGGCATAAAAAAAAAAGAAGAAGCAGTCAAATGTTCAGAACGTCATTTCTTTTTGACAGACTTTGCAGGCACAGATTAAACACAGTTTAGTACATGGATGTGTCCTGACGTAAGTATTACAATTGAGACTAAACTAGGGGCAAACAGCTAGCCTGGGTCTGTTAGAAATAAGGCTGACGTGGTCAATGATTTCGGCAAAATTTGAACTCACATGACTTCGAGGCGTGCAGACTGAGAATCGTTGCCAGCCCGTGATTTCACAGTGCAGGTGTAGTCCCCAATGTCACCTGACCACGTCTGGCCAATAGTGAGGGAACCCTGCCGCATGGAGACACGCCCCCCGCTGCTGGGACGAACCAGCACGCCCCCACGCTCCCAGCTGAAGCTGCAACAGAGGAGGAATACATGTACTTTATACTGTGGTTATCTACAGACACACAATGAGCCTAAAACAGAGAGAGAAGCAAACACTGTGGAGTATAAGAGTATTCCTGTGAGTGACCACACACACAGAGAGGCAGGTACCTGATATTGACTCTGGGGTCATGTGTAGCAGTACAGACCAGAAGAGCAGTGGTTCCTTTGATAACTCGTTGGTCGGTTGGAGGCACAGAAATGACTGTGCGGCCTGCAAAACATAAAATAAAAGATTAAGAAAAATCAAGATAAGAGAGAATCTGGAGGACGAGCGGTGACAAAGGTGGGATGGATAATAAAAGGCAGAAATAAAATGTGTTTAATACTCTGCTCTAATGGCATGAAATACCGTATCATCTAAAATGTGTTGTTTTAGTGTATGCTGCAAGAAAGTAATACGAAATCAATTAGTAAAGATTTTAGCCCTGAACTATTGAAGTTAAACAGCACTAAAGCTTTTTCTCTCACTCTTTCAAACACAGTAGAGACATACCGTGAAAACTACTTAGTCTACCATTGTTTTTGTGCTTTGTTCAACTCAAGTCTTTCACATGTTTTATAATCTCAAGAGAAAAAGTATAAATTGGATGCAGTGTGGAGTGTGTTTGATCAGTAACTCAGTCCAGGTATATTTGGGATGTGATCAGGCCTCCGATAGATGAGTATAGTTTTTATACACCACAGTGCTCAACAGAGGAATGTGGTTAATCTAATTCAATAGCATTTAATCTGAAGCTGCCAAGACATATATACAAAAAATCAATAACATTACCAGCTAATCCATCATCCTCTAACCTGGCCAATCAGATGATTACTTCACCATTACACCAGCCCACTGCATCAATAAACAATCACACCGCTGTTCACCCACCTGAGCTAATGCCATTTGACAGCCTCGGATAAATTAACTGTTCCATGTCTGTTTTAGTCTGTTTAGCAAATGTGTATTGAGCAGTTTAGTGTATTTTTGTTTGTGTGTAAATTGTGTGTGTGTTTGTGTCTTACTCCAGACGGTGAGCGAAGAGGTGGAGTTGATGCTTCCCTCAGCGTTGGAGGCTATGCACGTGTAATCTCCTGAATCCTGGAAGCTGATTGGCCGAATCTGCAAACCGCCTGTCTGTAACAGCGTGAACCTGGGAACCTGGACAGAGCCGCTAGCTAAGACCTGAGATCCTACAGAGAGAGAAAACAACAAAATAGCCTTCAGGTGACGAAAAGTAATTAAGTCATTAAGCACATTTTTTAATTACAAACACATCATGTCAGTGCGTCTGTCGGGTGTGTGTGCTCAGTGTGTACTGCAGAGTGTGTGTTCTGTTACCTTTCCTCCAGGTGATGGCAGGTTTTGGAGCTCCGCTCGTCTGGCACATAAACAAAGCCGTGTTTCCATCAGTTACTATTTGGTCAGACGAAGGGAATGTAAACGTGGGGGCCATACCTGAAACATGGGGAGAAAGCATAAGAAGAACGAAGACGGATAGACGGTTACTGAGAAGAGACTGGTGGAAAAAGAGAGGAGTGAAAGTGAAGCATAAAGAGAAAACTGAAGAATGTAAAAAGAGAGAATGACAGTGTTGATATAAACGCAAATGCCTCCTCTGATTAATGGAGCCTTTATTCATTACCTAGTGCTACGTGTGTTTGCATAAATGTGGAAAGTGGTGGTGTGGAAGTTCCATGGGGACTTTTAATTATAACACTCACTAAACAGAGCGTAACTCTAGAGACAAACCGTACGTGCAGAAGTCTGCAGCTGACACGCACTTCAAACCAGGCAGACACTTTCACTTTGATTTAAAAAACAAAATAGTCTTCAGTTTCAGGTAGGGATGTGTTGGCTTGTCATTTTGCCAATACACAGGAGACCAACTTTTCTATTTTCCAGCCCAAACACGGCTCAAACTTAATTTGCAAGGCAAAGCAGTAAACTCATCTCTTCATTGTCAGAATGAAAGGTTATATCAGCTGCAAATACCTTTATGTATGCTCAGGACGAATGTGGAGCGATACGGCAATAACAATACAGCTGAAATAGTTGTTGGTTAGCTGAAAGTTAAATAAATAAAATAAATAAATGAAAGCCTTTTTTCTTCGTTTTCTGAAATAAACGGATAATAAATCAAATAATCTGGAGACTTGCTGAAGGTAAAACAATATTAAAGTTGCAGAAACGATATACGAGACAAAACAATTGACAGACAAATAAAGGAGACACAATGGAAGTACAATAGAGGAGTACATTCTGACACATGAGAAAGCAAGTTGA
>NW_011353375.1:0-1353 GCF_000735185.1 Notothenia coriiceps | reverse complement strand
TGCAGCAGCACACACCCTGGTGTGTGTGTGTGTGTGTGTGTGTGTGTGTGTGTGTGTGTGTGTGTGTGTGTGTGTGTGTGTGTGTGTGTGTGTGTGTGTGTGTGTGTGTGTGTGTGTGTGTACCCTGCGGCTGCGACGGCCTCTCTTCTGCTGCTGCTGTTGTTCGATGAGCTCCATGGCAGAGGCGGGGGGGGAGGCAGCTCTCATGGCCCTCACCACCTTGATGCTGTCCTCCGGCAGCGGGGCCAGGTTCAGACGCTCCCGGCCCCTCACCTTCATCCCCTGGAGCTCCTCGAAACCCCCCAAGGTGAACTGGAAGATAAGGATGGAGAGAGGAACACGGTCATTCACAAGAGTAGGTGCAGGGAATCACAGAGAGTCAGGAGGAACTGATGCAGGTGGATGTATCTCCACTAGAATACACTTCATTCTGTAGTAGATACTCAGAATGTTACATGCAGGTGTTAGTAATGCAATGGAAAGGATGTGCTAGTTCTGTACTGAAAGTGATTATTTTTGACATGCAGAGCTAGCATAGATAATAATTATTTATCCAATCGGATGGGACTCTTTATTGCACAGATTTTGACTTTTTTATTTAAAGTTCCTTCCCGACCATCACTGGCAGCTAACTCCAATACCACCAATAGTATTATAATAATAATCATCATTTTAGTGTAGCTTAATACTGATCTGCAACCTTACAGATATATCAGGTTTAAACATAATGAATAAACATGCAAAAAATAAAATATATATAATAATAGAATATGTTTCAATGTTTGAAAGTTCATTATGTACTAACCAGTATTGTCTTCCAGAGCAGCAGTAGTACTTTCTTCATGGGGAAGTGTGGGGCGTTCATGCTGCAGAACTTGGTCACCATGGTGAAGAGGAGCAGGGCAAAGGGCTCTCCGTTGTACAAAGGTGAACCTGAGGGGTCAAAGGTGGATTTTAGATTGGATATTGGAAAGCATCTGTTAAGGGCGGCGTTCTATTCTGTGCTGAAGATGCTAAAAAATTGACACAAGCAGTTATTTATTTCGTTAGGAAGCCCTGAAGGAAAGTGAAAAGATCTCAGGGTTTACGTAATAAACTAGTAATCTGTATTATACAGAAATGTATGCTAAATCAGATCAAAGGAATGTACATTTATGAAAGTAAAGAGCTACTACTTCTCAGGGTTCATACACTTTTTCACCAATGATTTTCAATGACTTCTCCATGACCTTTACCTAATTTTCCATGACCAAAAAAATTACTCTTTCTCAGCGGTACCACTGAACATGGTTTATTTTAACATGGAACAGGAAAACAAGGTCTGCATATGAAACATGTTGTGCCTATCTAAAA
>NW_011353374.1:0-271 GCF_000735185.1 Notothenia coriiceps | reverse complement strand
AGAGAGACAGACCACAGACAGGTAGAGACAAACCACAGACAGGTAGAGAGACAGACCACAGACAGGTAGAGAGACAAACCACAGACAGGTAGAGACAAACCACAGACAGGTAGAGAGACAGACCACAGACAGGTAGAGAGACAAACCACAGACAGGTAGAGAGACAGACCACAGACAGGTAGAGAGACAAACCACAGACAGACAGGTAGAGAGACAGACCACAGACAGGTAGAGAGACAGACCACAGACAGGTAGAGAGACAAACCACAGA
>NW_011353373.1:0-4693 GCF_000735185.1 Notothenia coriiceps | reverse complement strand
AGCCATGACGGAGGCGGCTCACCGGCCTTGGTGCCAGCAGAGGGGACGCCATAGCCATCACCGCCGGGAAGTCCTGCTGCACAGACCTGTGCTGCGGACCCTCCTGGAGGTCGCCGGAAGCATCGGACAACGTGGTGTCGTCGTCGTCCCTCTCCCCGACGAACGGGGCTGCCCGGTCCGCTGGCATGGCGAACACGAAGGGCACTCCGTCGTCATGCTCTTCCATCTCCACCACCTCGAGGTTCGTGTCCTCCGCCTCTTCCGGTGAGACATAACGCTCCTCGAAATGTTCCAGCCGCCAGCGGCGCAACAATTAAGCCCAGGCACGAAGGGCAGGGTCGCTGCTCCAATAAA
Source organism: Notothenia coriiceps (assembly GCF_000735185.1). NCBI lineage: Eukaryota > Metazoa > Chordata > Actinopteri > Perciformes > Nototheniidae > Notothenia > Notothenia coriiceps. The sequence continues at coordinate 4,339 of NW_011353373.1, read as the reverse complement.
GGTGAGTCCATGTCTTCTACTTTTTGCTTAGCTTCGCTCAGTTGTTCTCTTGCTTGCTGAAGAGAAAAGGATGACAGTCAGGAGGCGAGGCCTCATTTTATACGGTGGGATGCGCGCGCATTCAGGTAGGCCCGCCCCGGGTCCGGCTACAGTTATAGAAGTCTCAGTGGATGAATGTTTGCATGATATGATCAAGGGGTAGTACACATAGAGTCCAGTAGAGGGCGGGACCTGTGAGAGATATAGCTATAATGATCATATGAAGGTGTTCCTCGGAGATAATTGTTTACATAAATCGTGACCAAACCGTAGAGACTGAGATAACTTAGACTAAGGTTAACTATCTAAAACACAGTACTTTAACTCACCTGAGTCTCTCAGTCTGACAGGAGAGGACTTTCCATTCACCTTGTTGTAAAAAACAAAAAACAGCTTCTTAAATCCGTTAGCGCAGCTAGCTAACCGGATGCTAACAAAAACAATGCCAGGTACCGCTGCGCTCTCTTGCTCGGAGCGGCGTTCCGGTGCTCTCTGGCGGCAGCACTACATCCCTGAGTGCAGGCATATAGTCATAACTCAAACCCTGGTGGAGAGTCTATCAAAACGGTCCACACCTGTCACCTGTAAAACATGAACAACAGGGTGTCGCTGTCCAGGGTTGCTAGGCGAGGTGTCAGGTGACGCAAACAGGAAGTCCTCCGTAAGCCAAACCGTCTCATTTCGTAGACCGCTCGGTTTGCTGTTCTTTCACTTTATTTGTATATTTATATACATTTATTTTTGGACTAAAACTTAGCGTGAGGAAAGGCATGTGTGGCGTGAGTGCGTGTGATATGTGTTAATTCAATGAGTGAGGGTTGGAAGCCCTGAGGTAAATAATTTCATTATAAATGAAATATGCTTTAAATTACTGTTTAAATTGTGAAACATGCAAAAGACGCTTTTAAGAGTTATGATAGAACAGAAAGATAAGAGTGATTTACTATTCTGCACTATTCGTGCAGGTTGTTTTTTAATGTCAGCAAGCCAGATCCAATCTGATTTGGGATTGATGGCCTTGTCCAGTGAGTCTGAGCGGTTGTTGGAAGCGTTGTGGCCTACAGAGGCCGTTGGATTTGAAGGAATCCAGCTGAATTCACTCACACTGATTTCAGATAAAAACCAGTACACTATTAGCTGTACCCAGGTAGAAGGAACCATAGCAGTACACACACAGAACTGAACTAATCAGTAGGGATTTGAATGATCTTATTCAAGGTGAAAGGACTCTTTTATTTGTATATTAAAAAGGACTCTATTTTTCTTTTCATTTCTTTTCATAATTTTGGCACAATCTAATGTAAATGTTGTTGAATGTTGCTGGCAACAAAAATGTAAATGTTAATCTCAATCTAACTCTACCATGAGTTATTCATGGCATACCACTATTCGGACCTAGGTAGATGTTAGTGACTCTGTTCTTGGTGGGAGATAGGACTAGAGGTGCTACACATGTGTGTATTTTATTTGGTGAACCCAACACAAAGTCCAACATGTCGAGTGTGAGAATGACTGCACTGTAGTAGATGATTTACTATCGCTGATAATGCCAAGGTGCAAAAGTGTTCAATTAAACTGTGTTACTGTACTCTACGAAGTTTCTTAACTGCGATCATGTAAGGTTTAGATTATCAGATAACATAAAAACGGAATCGTCTTCAGGTCAGATTACAGTAGAAACAGAGTCTTACTTTGTTTCTGAGGGTCCAGGTTCATTACTGAAGTATATAGGTTCATTTTTGGACCGGTCACTCTTCAAAGAAACACAGCTGGGGACTGGAGACTCTGCTCTCTTTCTGTGGAAACAACAAATGTTTTACACATATCATTAGTTAATTCAAAGAGCAGCTTTTGACTTGTATCTGTTCACCTGAATAAACATTTTTTGACTTGTTCTGAACTTTCTGTTTTTGAGTCATGCTTGTGGGTGCTTGGGCTCAATTCATCAGAGTTAAATATTTGACATGTTTGTATTTTATTTGGTGAACCAAACACCAATTCCTTCATGTCAAATGTGAGAAGGATTTCACTGTAGTAGATTATTTACTATCGCTGATAATGCCAAGGAGCACAGGAAGAGTTCAATTAAACGTTGTAACTGCACTCTACTAAGTTTCTTAACTGCGATCATTTAAGGTTTACTTTTTCAGATAACATAAAAACGGAATCCTCTTCGGGTCAGATTACAGTAGAAACAGACTCTTACTTTGTGTCTGAGGGTCCAGGTTCATTACTGAAGTCTGGAGGATGCTCTTTAGACCAGTCACTCTTCAGAGACAGACAGCTGGAGACTGAAGATGTGTCCTCTTCCTCCTCTTTCAAATCACTCATCTTCTCCAGTCTGAGAGATCAATCATTAACACTGGGTGACACACACACACACACACACACACACACACACACACACACACACACACACACACACACACACACAGTTTTATTTTGTAATGTCAAGATCTGTCTTTGTTTCCCGTTTTACTTTGAAAGGTGTTCACCCCCTGTCTCATGCATAGGTCTCATGTCTGCCTTTGCTTCCTGTCCGATTGTCTAATAGTGTTCACCTGTTGCCCCTGTGTTTCACCTCCCTTCTCAGCTGTGTCTTGTCTTGTGATTACCCTTGCGTATTTAGTCTTGCTTGCCCTTGTGTCCCATGTCAGTTCGTCGTCATTTAATGGTGGTTTAGTTCCTGTTCCTGGTGTTCTGGATTTTCCTGTTCTGCCCTCCTCTGGCCCCGGTTTGTTTGTTTGTTACTTACTTTCTTTTTTGTTCCCCCTTGCCTGCTCCTGTTGTTTTTTCTACTGAAAGAGCTTTTTATTTAATTAAAAGCTCGCTTTAATTTACATCCCCTCACCTGCCTCCTTATTTATACTGCTTTTGGGTCCGCAACCTTGCCAAAACTGACAACACTTGTTTCAATCAAAACCACAATCATAATAAACTTGGTTAAAATACAAAAAATCAGTCACTCAGGCCGTTCTCCATTTTGTCTGTAGGCTACTGGGCTGTTACATGTTATGCAACTATGATGAATAAGAAACCAGGAAATAAAAAAGATTACAACATTTGCAGAAGTCTCATTGGACTCTAAGACGCTGATTTTTAAACAAGAAGTAATGTCCTGACGTCCAGTATAACAGAGTAAATAGTTAATACACTCACCCTGTTTTCTTCCTCCCTCTCTGTCGAGGTGTAAAATGGAGTCTGGCAGTCTGACTTCCTACTTTACCTTTAATGTCTTCACCTGTCTGCAGCTCCTCCCCTTGTTTTCATAACCAGATGTATCAGCTGACAGGAACACATACAGGGATTATATGCAGTAAAATAGAATTAGACATTCAGCTAAAAACAAACTCTCGACAAAGTTATTGAGATAAAATAATAATACCACAGTGTTTAACTAACCCAGTAACAGGAAACACAATGCATTCAAAACATGAAGTTAAAGTGTGTGATATGTAAGTGGTTAGGTTATTTAAAGTAATAATTTATCGAGAGGTAAACGATTATTTTAAATCAGGTTGAGAGCAAAACTGGGTAATCAAGGAGCCAACTAATTTAAGTTTTTAACAGAATAATGTATTCAGGAGAACATAAAAACGTTACTAAGAAACTACAATCAGAGGTGTCTAAAATATCGTTTCAGTAAAAAGAGTATATCGTCTGAAACTATTTTTAATATATAATTAAACCCACTTAAAACAATACAACAATTCAAATGGCTCTTGGTGTGGCAACTCAATAGAGGTTTCTCAAGACTCAAATTTCCCCTCCTCGACTCCTTTCCTTCACTCCTATCCTCGAGACTTGGTGCCGCCCACAGGAGATGCGAGCGGAGGACTGAGGAGGGGAACCGAGGAGAGAGGAGTGGAAGCAGCAGGCGGGTAGAGAAATGAGAACTCCTCTCCTCTGAGCGGTCATTTTAAAGAGACGTCCATTAATGATGACAGGAGGCACAGCAGCACTCTGATGGACAGATGTGTTCATGACGATTTATATATATTTACTTTTAATTCATTGACAGTGCGGTATAATGAGACAATAACAGGCTACAGATGCGGACATATACACACACACATATATTTATATAAATATATACAATTTCAGAATCAAACGAGTATCAGAGCACTCTCATAATAACGTAACATAATCAGAGACTGGATATATCCCCCTCTCTCTGTTCGCTGAACTGGGGAATTGAAATTACGGGACAAAAGTTGTACAAGTATTCAAAGTAAGCATATGACACCAAACCAACTGAGACCCGTTTGTCCGCCGCATCTACGCACTGTACAACACACAC
>NW_011353372.1:0-4579 GCF_000735185.1 Notothenia coriiceps | reverse complement strand
ACAATAAATCAAAGAATGATGCACTTCTACAAACAAAAACAACATAATTAAAGGACACATGTCATGGCCATTTCCACTGATCATAATTCCATTGTTGAGGTATACTAAAATAGAAAAATACTGTGCAATTTTCCAAACTCACATTGGTTTCGCATACAGCATCTCTGTAAAGTATTCAGCAGTATTCACTTTCTCCACTAAACGGCTCGCTGCAGCTCCTCTCCCCCCCCCGCCCTCCGTGATTTCCTTGTTTAGCGATACACAGCCAAACACAGCCAAACTCAACCTGAGCACACACAAAGTCACAGCCGAAATAAAAACAATAAGTGTGGCTTGATATTGAGTAAGAAAAAGGTTTATAGGTTGATAAACGCTGTGAGAATGGGTCTGCAGAGAGAATTTCGCGCGATCAACTGTCTGTTATCAGCCTGCAGCACGGAGCAGAAATCAGCAGGGCTGCCTGCACTGAGTGTGTGTGTGGATTGGTCAATTTGGACCAATCAGCGGGGGCTTAACGTAACGGCTCCGCGGACGTAACGTAACGGCTCCACGGATTGGCCCATTTAGTTCGTGCTTTGGTAAGTACGTACCCGGAAGAATCAAATGGATGATGACGTCATGATGACGTTTCACCAACGAGGCGTTTTGCGGAGGTATTTTCTGTGTTAGAGTTTTACTCGCTACAGGGTGTACTTTGAGGGTTTTGACTCTGCAGACCGTTTACATGCAGAAAAACCTTCATGACACACAAGGGGATGGGTAATAACCGGAAAAGCATGACGTGTGACCTTTAAGGATTACTTGGTGGCTTTCCATTAATAATCACATTTATTGTACTTCATATATAATAATAATAATACATGGGATTTGTATAGCGCTTCTCCTAATGCTCAAAGATGCTTAAATAAGTTTAATATTATATAATTATGATATAAGTGCTAAATCACGCATTACTACTCCTTGTAAAAGCCAAACCAATAGAGCTGCAGGAATGAGTCCGGCCGGCGGCTGAGTACCGTTCTTATTATACATCCATGCTGAGTACCGGCACCTTGCCTCGCCGGTACCACACGGGTAAAAATCAGAAGTACCGGTGAGTACCGGCCCAATTCAAGCACTGGTCATAACGATGTTTTGTCTTGTGTAACCATTAGCCAATCACCAACCAATCTGAGACCTGTGATATATTGATGAAACACAGTATAATAGGGACCTTTAAATAGGAACACTAAATAATAGAACATTCACTAGAAACAAAACAGCAAGAAAATGTATACTAGCCATTAAATAACAAATCAATATAAAGCTCAAACACTGATCCCTTAGCGCTTTAAAGGCTGTTTTGTGTTTTCAGTCACCTCCACATGTCTCTTGGCTTTTATCCAAGAGAGAGTCTGAGACCTTCTGGAGGTCAGACACTAAACTCCATTATCCCAGAACTAATGAGGACGATAACTGTGATGCAGCTGTCTCAAATGCACTTTTGTAGCTGCAAAAACAAATATGGAAAACGCAACGTAAAATGCATCAAAGGTTTTCCCATCTTGGACGATCTGCATATCGTATAAGAAGATATTCAGTAGCTTCTGATTTCACGCACTTTGTCTCCAGGTATCTGCATCGCTGTGTTTTGTCAAAAGGAAACAGACCCTTCTCCTACTTTAGGTCTAGGACCCCAATGAGACACACACAGAGCTGGCAAAAGTACACACATCCTTTACTCAAGTAGAAGTACAGATACTCGTGTTTAAAAATACTCTGGTGAAAGTAGAAGTACTGACTAAACTTCTTTACTCAAGTCAAAGTAAAGAGGCTTTGAAATGTACTTCAGTAAAAAGTACCCATACTAGCAGCTGTTTTAAAGAGTACCTGACCTCCCTTTATATTAATAGAACAATAATGTCATTGTTAGCTAATGAATGTTTCCATGGTGACCAACGGCAACATGACAACGTTTTCATTGGTCCCTTTTCATTTCACGGTTTTCATTGGTCAGGAAAATAAGTAGTGGAGTAAAGTACTGATACCAGCCTCTGGAGACTGCTTTCCATGAGTTTCTGTAAAGTGCTCTGCATGTTTGAGCCACTTCACCGTGACCGAGAAGCCGATAAAGAACCGTAAAAAAAGACTGAAGGATAGAGAGGTCTTACTCATAATGTGATACTTGTGGAGGAAATTCTTAAGAGAAACTGATAAATGATTAATGGACAAAATGTGTCTTTTGTTATATTTAATAAAGTAATAAAGAAAGTCTGGAGAGATTGGAGAGACGACGAGATTCAGAAAAGTTCTGCCAATGCTAATATCGTCTGATAAAACTCAGGAATGGGAAGAGGAACAGTTGTTACTGATGAAATAACTAGCAAGCTCTGGCACCATTGGGACGAGCAAGTAAGTAAAAGAGTACAGAACGTTCATCAGGTTACGATACCATACGATATACTGTATCGTCCCCGTAAGGAAGTTCCACATATACAAACATTAAAATACATATCATCACTCATACACCGTTTGAACAAACACAATACAAAGAAGCACCTACTCACAATGGCGATCTATTGCACAACCCTCATGGCCAACATTTAAACGTATATTACATTACAGTAGTACTTTATGCCTGATCCTCAACACCACGGCCAATATTAGCACGATGTTGAAGGTTGTTAGACGAAGTGAAAAGGTTCTTAAAAACAAAGTGTTGCTCGATTAACAATCTCCTCACAAATGTGATAATTACAACGTGTGTTAATTGGTTTCTGCAGGACGCATGGAGGTCATTCACAGTTTGTGTTTGCTACCTGCAGGAGCTCCACAGTGTGTGTTGTGGTTAAAGTCAGTGTTTCCATTAGGCCGGATTGGAAGTGTTGATTGATTCTGTCCGTGTGTCACGGATCAGAGCAGCCACTCTGCGTTATTGGGACAGGGTGACACACTGGAGACTGGAGAAAAGTGCTGACGCGGCACAAAAACAGCATAAAAAAGGGTGTAGAGAAAGCTTTATAGCACACTCTTAAACATTTAATTGTGTCTGTTTCTCTAATTCTGAACTTCCCCCTAAATAGAGACTACAAATCCAGATGTCTCATCCTCTGTTGCATCATTTTGACGATGGGAACATGTTCATTTCTGCCGTAAGAATAAGTATTTTGACATATTATAGACACACATAAACATTGCATTTTACTCCATATTTTTATATTAAATTGTGTCCTTTGCACTTTTTGATGTTTTTTATACAAATTGATGTGTATGACAGACATTGTTCCCTTACCGTTGTGTAAGGGAACTCAACAAGTGTGAGAAAATAAAACTCTCTTTCCCTCCTTACCTAGTTCATTCATCTCTGTAACCCCTCCCTTTCAAACACATCATAAAGCGCACTTCTAAATGACAGAGTTCCCCTTTAAAGGTCTCCTATCATGCTATTTTAAGGCATATAGTATAGGTCTCAGATATATACAAATATATAAAAAACATGTCTATGATGTGTTTCGCTCAAAATACCAACCAGATCATGCATTTTAGACATCCCTCATATCCCTCTGTTTCAGCCTGTGATTTTGGGTCCTTAACTTGAAAAAAAAAAAAAAAGGGGGCGGAGCTAATGCCTGCTCAAAATTCTACGACATACAGATAAATACTGCGGTGATGAAACACCATGTCATGGATTATCAAGGACTTATAAAGGACATCAAAAAGTGCATTTTGCATGATAGGTGATCTTTAACAGTCTCTCTTTGAACTTCCCTGTTTCTCTGTGCCCTGAGTAAACACACATTAACCCTTTACCAAAAGGAGTTATGTGATCTTAATATTGAATATATCCAATTTTACAGAAAGAAGGGATTCCTTATGAAATATATTAATGACTTCCATAATGGAAAACTTTGAAGCTTCAGCAAATGTGGACGAAAGATCCAGATGATGCATCATTTCTGTAACCCATCCCTCCAAAAACATCATAAAGTGCATTTCTAAGTGACAGAGTTCCCCTTTAAGGTTCAACCTGATCAGTCTGACTGCATTAATGTGAAGGGCTCCATGTTTGACCCCATGAAGCTGTCAGCGTGTGTTTGTCTAACAACATCTCCTCCTCTTCCTGTCCTGAATGTCAAGCTGACAAACTGAATCACACTTACTACTGAACTTTAAAGATCAAGTAAGTCCACTGAGTGGCGAGGGTGTATCATTCTTTCACCCCGTTCCTTTTCATCCAGCAGGTTTTCTCTGACTGGAAGCAGGAAATCAACATATCAGCGGGGGCAGATAGCAGCGATGATCACTACAAATGGCTCCATGATCACTTGGCCACAGGCTGAGATTTCTGGCTCACACACTTCCTGGCCTCCAGTCCGTTTGGAGCTGAGTCCTAACAGTGTGGTTTCTCACACTCACACACACACACACACACACACACACACACACACACACACACACACACACACACACACACACACACACACACACACACACACACACACACACACACACACTCTCTCTCTCTCTCTCTCTCTCTCTCTCTCTCTCTCTCTCTCTCTCTCTCTCTCTCTCTCTCTCACACACACACACACTCTCATGG
>NW_011353371.1:0-3742 GCF_000735185.1 Notothenia coriiceps | reverse complement strand
TCAATTATTTAATAAACAACATGGTGGTACAAAGGCTTAAGGGATAGTGAGGCAGGCAAGGGTCAGAGAAGGCACACGGACACAGACACACACACAGACACACACACGGACAAACACACACACACACACACACACACACACACGGACACACACGGACACACGGAATATGAAGGAATCTATTAAGTTAGCTGTGAACGTTGTGCAAATAACCAGAATGCCTTGTGGAGTGAGGGGGTTATATAATTCTGATAGCAACGAGCAATATTAATTTATCATGTGTTTTGGCAGGCATCGAACCAAAGGAAGAGGGCAGCAGTGTTGCAGGGCCTACCATGGTACATGAGGGAAAATCCTTCAACTATCATGAAGATGTGTGAGGTAAGTGCTGAAATGTCGTTCAAGATGATACAAAAACGAGTTCACAATGATCAGGGTTACACTCATCGTTTCAGGCGTCGTCTGTGTATGCATATATGGCAAAGCATCTCTAAAGCACTTTCGTTGTTGTTTTTTGTTTCTTTTTGCATGAAGCCAACGGATCCTGAAGAGGACGTCATCAAGGGAATGGTGATTGGAATCCTTTCAGTCGTTGAAGATGTGAAGGAACCTCTTCCAGCTTCCTACAACGATGTCGCCCTCGTGATCGAGGAAAGGATAGTCATACGTCACCTTGGTGATGTACCCAATGCTTTTGTGAACCTGATGGGATTGCAGTACATGCTGAACCTTGACTATCCAAAAGACTTGAAATACACCTTTGAGGTGATTCAGCGCCTGTTCATGGGAATTGGGTTGGACTCGTGCACTCCCAGGGTCCACTCTCTAAAGAATAAATTGCTCAGTTAGAGAGATGGCCTAGGAAGATGTCTCTGCATCTGTCCCAAAGGATGCATTTTCATTTTTTGTCATTTGTCCACTGTTCTAAGAGGAAAACAAATGTATAGCCCCTCTGTGGGTCACACCAGTTTATGTATTTTTCATTTTCTATTGCTCTATTTTGAGGAAGTGTCAGAGAGACACTAGTGTGTATTTTATGTTGTACAGCAACCATGAACAGAGTGGATATTTCAGTACTGTTAGAATGTTTTAATGTTCTGACTGACAGTTAAGTTAAGAGAGATACCATTTTCTATGTATGTTTTACTGCATTTTACTGCAGCAACCCTGAACACTTACTCCTCAGAATGGACTCTGTTTAACAAGTCACTCAATTACAGTTTTATCTATGGGACAGTGTAATTTCAGTTTTTGAGCAGCCCAGAGCAAAAACAATGGTGTGTTAGAGGGTGTTTTTTGTTTGGTCTACATGTCCCAAGGAAGGTCTTTATGATATGTTGACATCCATTGACACACTTATTTGAATTAAAAAGCAACACTGAACAGTTAATGAGTGTGTGGGTTGGAGTTCTTCATTTCTTCAGTTATTGATATTGTAATAAAAGTCCTGATTGAAATGTCTTTTCAGCTATTTGTTCATGTGTTACTATAGTTTAGACTAAGCTAGTTCTCATGTTGATGTATAGTATAACTTTGTAGCTATTAGTTTGCTTGTCCTGGTAAGTTAACTTGGTAATAGAAGTTGAACAAACACAGTTGTACATGTTGAGCCAACTTGATTAACACATGTTTAAGAACTCAATCAAATAAGTTTAACCAACATCTTCTTAAGTTATCTAAACTAATATTTTCTAGTCCAAATAACTTGACACATGAAGTTGTGTCAACAGACTACAAGTTGTATCAACTAATGTATTGAAGTGTAATAGATTTGACAATAAATGTTGAATCAACTTGACACAACTTAACTCAGTCAAAGCAACAAGATGACTTGACTTAGTCAAGTTGATTCAACAAAAATCATTTTTAACAGTGCAGTGGAAACAGCGCCCCCTGTTGTAGGCCGACACTCAGATCCAACAGCTTGCTTTGCTCACATTTGATCAGATTTAACTTCCCTTAATTACTTGAAGGAACCGGTTGACTAAACTGCTATATGTGAACATTACTAATTAACACTGGCATTTGAAAGTACTCAAATGATTATTTTGCGTATATTACTGAACTACACACCTGTAAGGTTTTATGACTGCACCATTCAGAGTCCAACACAATCACAGTGACAATTCATCAGCAGAAATAAGAATACCTGGCAGTCTTATATACAGCTTCTGTGATTATTTATGCTATCAGGTGTCTCCAGGACCACATGTTGCCATTACAACACACAGAACCACAACAACAATCCAGCATAGCTGTCTTGGATTTTAAAAAGTAATGCTCTAGTATAACTTTTTTAATTCAGTCAAACTTTAGTGATGCAAAGTCATGTCTAAAATCTTATATAACCAAAATCCTCTTCATTATATCCAATACCATTTTAAAGTGACAGTGAGAAGGCTTTAGGTATAGACATCGTCTGAAATAGGCTATTCTATTTATGTATGTAGTGTATAGTAAGATAACATTTAGAATAAATATGTTTGCTTTTTAGCTTTGACTCTGAGTCCACCATGTTGCACTGCCAGGTTTATACACAAGCCCAGATTGGATAAACTAAAAGCCTTTTGTGTTTTAATGTCTGGTGAAGGCCCCCATAGGTTTTCTAGATGTTTGGAAATGAAGCAGTGAGAGGAGTAATGATCAGATGTGTTGACGCAAGCTTTACGAAGAAGGGTGATCATTCGTTCACATAGATAGAATATCCTTTATACTTTGGCTGTCAGACTGTTCTCCTGAAAATAGGATTCCTGCTGAGAGTATGTTAAACCTTGAGTTAGTATTCCAGCTATGGTCCCTTATATAAGGATGTATATTGTATACAGCAGGGGTGCCCAACCTTTTTTGAACCGAGAGCTACTTTTAAAGTTGCCAGTCTGCCGAGATCTATCAGTCCGAATAGAGAGGCGTAGCCATTACTGACAGCCTACTACCAGGTAAATACACACTTCTACTTATACAACTGACCTTTGTACGATGAATACTTCATAAAATACTGCAGATCCTTTATCTGACCTCTTTCTAATCTACACACATACAATTATTCAACTGAAGTTACACAAAAGTGTTGTTGATACAGAGTTGGAGTTTATTCACACGTCACATACTACAGTGGAGTGGGTAATGTTTTCAAGAAACATTGAACAGTGCTGCCACATATGACACAGGAAAAAAAAAGACTCTGAACCCTTTCTTTCTCATTATATAAAAATAGTGTTGCTACAAAAGTATAAATGAGGCTTACTAATAAGACAACTCAGATCTGAAGCTACACAGGAATCTGCTGCCAAAGTGCAATAAAAAAGACAAAATTAATAGACTCAAACCCTTTTTTTGTTGCATTTTAGTAGAGTATAAAAATAAATGCCTTTAAAATAGGATGCAAGCAACACTAGTTTCTTAACCTGAATTGATAATAGACTATAATCAATTTAAACGGAACAGATCTTAATGTTTGCATTCTTATACCATTTTGTACAATAATTATAATGAATAAGTTCAAACAAACTAAAACTTACAGTATAATTAATAACGGTATCTAACAACCTGTTGAAATGCTACTGTTATTTTTACTGTACCCTCAAAAGCACGTCGGCAGCCTCCAGGAATGCTTCTTTCACAACTTCACCGTCTTTGAAAGACTTCATGTGTTTCGCAAAAACGTGACTGGCACGATAAGATGCTATGGTAGCAGCCTTGCTCTTGTTGTTGGGCCTAGTGAAAATGGACTGCTGTGCATTTTGCT
>NW_011353370.1:0-5398 GCF_000735185.1 Notothenia coriiceps | reverse complement strand
TTTCTCTTTTTGTAGTGTATTGGTCTTTTGTAGAGGTTTTTCAATGCCAGCTAAAATCTTGCCTAGGGCAGCACATTGGTCAAAAACGGCCCTGGTGTCATCCCCACAGCACCCCCCATTTGAAACATGTTCCCACGGCTATGGTCCTCAAGGATTTTCTAAGATATTGTGTTCACGAGAATGGACGTATGTACAGACATATGAATGCAGAGGCATAAAGGTCACACAAAATCTTACATTTAAAAACTAAAATCTTTGTATATTAAGGTGAATTAACTACAATTATATCCGCCATATCTCTAACCTGCGCATCCTACTGAGCTCACCAATTCTTCACAAGTGAACCTTGGAGCAGCAAAGCACTAACGGCCCCTACGCACGGCGGCGTGCGTTGTCGCTTGCCGGCGGGCATGTCTGAAGCTAGACCAACAACCAATCACATGAATCTCCCGCCCCGGACACACAAGCAGCAGTTTGATTGGCTAGAGCTTGTACTGGCATATGATTCGATTGGCTGACGCTTCCGTCGAAGCTTCAAAAGTAGAACATTGCTCTACTTTTGCAGCGAGCAACGCTTTGCTCCCACAATGCAGTTTGGCAAAGCGTGACGTCACCCCATTCAAAGTGAATGGGCAGAAGCGTCAACGCACGCCGCCGTGTGTAGGGGCCGTAATATAAAAAGGCACAATAGCAGTACCTATTATACTTCAACACTGGATGTACTCACCAGTCTTTCAACTCGACTGGGCAGCACCACGCTGGCCAGAGGAATGCTGACCGGTAGTTTACTCGGGTGGACCGTGCTCAGAGGAATACTGATTGGAAGGCTTTTAATGCCGCTGTCACCCTGAACAGATGGGCTCCTCTCTTTGCTCTACGTGAGAATATAAGAGTAGATAATGGTTAACATTTAGAAGTTGCAAGAAAGGTTAAAAAAAAAAGAAAACGGGTCAACAGTGCAGGTGTACATATTGCAAATAAAATAAAATGTTACCCTCTCGAAGCCTTTATTCTGGGCATCACAAGCATTGGGAGAAGGACAGTTCAGTTTGGCTCCCAGCGGCGAGTAAACACCTCCCAATTCCCTAAATGAAACGGGACAAACAAGTTAGCTTTTTGCTACCCTGGGGAGCAACGTAGAGACATTTGGGTGCTTTTAGTGCTAACCAACCTGTGCATGTTCAGTCCTGGACCTCTCAAGTGAGCGTTGGGGTCCTGGTTAAGGTGCCTCCGCAAGGCAATCTTGGCGGGGGAGAAGCGTGTGTAATCAGGAAGAGCGTAGGAGGAACTCAGCTGCCTCTGCCGGGCATCAGAGATGGCGGGTGCCATCTCATGGTACGGAGAGATGGGCAGATAGCGAGACAGAAGTTCCCCCTTGGTGTTGGTCCGGTCAAAACAGGGCAAGCTGGTGCCGTTGATCTCCATGCTGATGCCGTTAAAAGCCGGGATCGAGCACAGGCCGTGCTTAGAGGGGTCCATGTCCATGGAAGAGCGGGAATCCATGTTCTTTCTGTATGGGGAGCCGTGACAGGGGCTGTAGGATTTGAGCTGAAGCAACTCCTGCTGCCTTTGAGTTTTCTCCAGCTCCACTATGCTGATCTACAAACAGACACAAGGGGGAGCCGTTACACTAAAGAAACAGCACTGTGTTACACTCCTGATATGTCAAGAAATGTTTATGACAGAAAATCCTCAGCTCTTCCTGAAAGCTATCATTTATACAGTTTAGGTGACAAGCATAATTCCTCTTGAATATCTATCTGAAGAGCGAGTTTGATGGGCAAAAGGGGGGCGGAAGGATAGAAGAGAGAACAGAGCAACTGTGGGGGAGTATTTCAGAGGTGGAAGCATTTCGTGATGAATCCAAAAAGTTGAGGAGGACTGTGTACCTGCAGCTCCAAGCAGTGTCTCTGCTTTTCAGAGATTTGTCTGCGTAGCACCTGCTTCTCCTTCAACAAATTCTCCAGACACAAAGAGCCCCAGTCCAGCTTCAGCTCCTCACATCGAGACTTCAGCTGGAAAACAACAAACATACACGCTTGATGTTATTGAATCGTGAGAGAGAGCGGGAAGGAAAGTCAAACCTAGATTCATATGGGCCTGAAGGGCATGGCTGTGGAGTGAAAACTACAGCTGAGCTGGGACTGCATCCACCATTACACAAAGGCAGAGCAGCAGGAATGGTGACAGGTGGGAGCCTCGGGGGATGATGTAGTAGTGAGGGTGGAGGTTACAACAACATAGTAAGCCCTGAGCGCTCACCAGAAGCAGGCTATGGTCTCTCAGTAAGGCCATGTCTCTCTCCAGCTGCTTAGTCTGCTCTTTCAGCTGACGGTTGTGGGCTGAGATCTCCTTCTGGGCTTGCAGCAGGTCCTCCACAGTCAGGGCTTTCACCCCCAGCTGATCGCCACATACACACATCATATATAAGCCACAAACACAATGCCTAAACAACAACTTAGCAGTACAAATCTTTAAAGCGTTATGCAGCCGTTGTTTGGTTTAGTGTAAAAAAGCAAAGCAAATGTGGCAATGGTTCTTCTTTACTACGGTTTTATGGAATAAAGTGATTAAGCAAAGGGGGCTTTTGACACCACTGACCGTTCTAAGTCAATAATAAGAAAGGCCTCATTGTGCATTTGTGTTTTTCCTGTGTTCATTGTTAAAGCACTTCCAAACTGTTTCTGATCACTGTAACCTCACATCACTGTTGGGTGTAGTAAGAGCTTTCAACACAGCACTCGATACGACGCACTTTAACAGACTTAAAGTTTTAACCAGACGAGCTTATTGTTAAGTTTATTCTCATTACAACACAACGCTGCAGGTAAACACCCAAAATAAGATCTGCCTCGCTTTCATTAAAAATTAGCTTAAACCATGTTCACCTGGAAAGGGATATAAGTTGTTCAGGCTGTCCCTCAAACAGCTGTAATTAAGGGCTAATCTCAGTACATGATACCGTTTTTGGGTTTTATTTGTATCCTTCATTTGATGAATGACCTTAAAGTAAAATAACTTTATAAGCATGGATGCATACAACTGCTATTTAATACAAGAAGTTAGTGGTAATATTACCGATTGTATCTGTATATGAAGTCAAATTGAGAAACGGCTCCTACCTCGTCTAGTTTGGTCTGAAAGAGACCTTTGATCTTGTCCTTGTGAGTCTGACAAACAGAGTGGAGCTGCTCCGCCTGCCCTGACAGGTCCCTGTGCTTTTGCTAGAGACAGAAAAATAGAAGATTACATGTAAGAGGTTGGGTAAAAAAGTAAAAAAAACAAGGTTTAATTTGTGTTATTTGGGTTAATGCTAGGGCTGCTCGATTATGGCAAAAATCATAATCTCGATTATTTGGGTCAATAATTGATATCACGATTATTAAAAACGATTATTTACTTTGAAAACATCAATTTATTGAAAAAGAAAAGTGTAGTATGCTTTTAACAATAAAAAATAATAATATTCTTTTTAATTATAAATAATAATAAAAAAAAATAAAAAAATAATCGTTTTATTTTGATTATGTTTTCATAATCGTTGCAAGCCAAAATCGTAATTGCAATTAAAATACGATTAATTGAGCAGCCCTAGTGAATGCAACTTAATATATGTAGTCATGATATGGCCGTTAAATGCCAAAGTGAAACTGCAGCAGAAGCCAATAGTGTCTGCAGAGGGAGAGTTGATCACCTTCTCCTCTTCTAAAAGCTCCTGCAGGTTGGAGCGGTACTGAGGAGTCTTCATGTGGGTCATAAACTGGAGGTATTGTACTTTGATGTTATCTGTAAGAAGATGTAGATCAGGGACACAGAGAGAGGAAGAGAACAGAAACACAGGGATTGTATATTTAGGTATTTGTTGGAAAAAAGGAGTTCAATATAATAATTTTACAACTGTTCATATCAAAGCCTAAATGTGAGACTAAAAGCAATAGTTAACATTATTATCTTACATACAGATTGGTACAGAGTCTGGTATAATATTTACGACATATTTTGACAGATAAAATAATGGAAGTGAGTCTTCCTCAGCTCACCTAGCAGGTGCTGCAGCCCGGGAGGAGTGGGGCTCAGGATCAGCTGAGAGGAGGGATAGTGCTGGACCTTGGGAGGTAGCTGGTAGAACGGACTCTGAGGGGGCCGGTAAGCATCTGTGCACACAAGGAGAATAATAATTGTTAAAACTGAGATCTCTTAAGCTTTCTGTACTTTGAGGCACATTGTGTGTGTGTGTGTGTCTGACCCTGAGGGGGGGCTGCAGAGAGGGTCTTGGCGTGCAGCAGATCCAGCGCACTCTGGTTCTTTTTGTTTTTCTTCTCCACAGCCGGGACGGCCTTCTTGGGTCGACCACGTTTCTTGTTGTTCAACTTGCGAACTTTGGGCAGGAGTCGGGCTCTTCGGGGTTTGGCAGGGGGCTTGACCACGGTCACCAAGCGAGGACGCTCGTCCTCACCGCAGGAGTCCTGCTGCGATACGCATGACAAACACACCGTACATATTCATACAAGGAGAAAGAGAGCTGGCCCTGCTGTGTGACCCTATTGACTTCATCGAGAAAAAAGTCAAGGACAAAAAAGCGGTGATACATGGTAGGAACATTTCAGCTGTGAATCGAATTATGAACTCTCGGAAATTCAATGAATGAATGTTTTTTTTTTTTTTTTAGAGTTTGCTGAAGTCATCAATTACTATGACCATGTACAAGTTGGATGTTTTTTTACTGTACCGTTGGACCAAAATGTATGACAACACATTGACCATGTTCCTATCTAAGCAAATCTTGACAGTAGGATCCCGCCTTGGTGTAGTACCGTAATTTTCGGACTATAAGCCGCGCCTTTTTTCCCATTTTTCGACCCTGCGGCTTATATAACGGTGCGGCTAATCTATGGATTTTTACAGCTAACGGCCACTAGGGGACCTCCTAAATCTATGGATTTTACAGGTTACAGTCCACCACCTTTAACTCTATGGGCTCTATGGCCGGTCCGCGCCCCCCACCTTTAAGCGGCGGGCTCCAGCAGGAAAAGCTGGAGGCCGGAAAAGAGTGAGACAGGTAGCGCGCACAAGTAAAAGTGGAACCGAGAGTGGTACGAGAGACAGAACGAGAGCAAGACAGACAGACATTACGAGAGCGAGACAGTTTGTCCCCGTACCACTGGTTGAAAACCACTGCTGTAGATCACTGCCGGTACGTGCGCTGGGAGCGCACCGTTTAAGTTTGAAAGTTGAAAAGTTTGTGTGTCTGAAACGCTATGTGATACAGTACAGTTTACACAGCACAGTACATGTTCTGTAGCTACTATTGCACTAAATGGTAACACTTGAATACGTTATGCAAATATGCAACTTGTTTGTTGAAATGTTAATAAATGGGAGCTTCCTCAAACAGCCA
>NW_011353369.1:0-2177 GCF_000735185.1 Notothenia coriiceps | reverse complement strand
ACACACACACACACACACACACACACTCTCACACACACACACACACACACACACACACACACACACACACACACACACACACACACACACACACACACACACACACACACACACACACACACACACACAGCCACAGCCAAAGTAAGAATAATAAGTGTGGCTTGATATTGAGATAAAGAGAAAGGTTTATAGCGCTGTGAGAATGGGTCTGCAGAGAGCATTTCTCCACCATCCCAACTCGTCTATTACCAACCAGGGAGCTCTATGCAAGTCAATGGGACTCCCTGTTAGTTGAACATTTAAGCTAAATGTCCTGGTGTGTGAGGAGCTCCGTGGATTGGTCCATTTTGGTTCCGGGAACCGCATGACGTCATGAAGAAGAAACAAATGGAAACAGAGAAATGTCCAACGAGGCGTTCTGGGGCAGCATAGACAGGTCTTCTCTGTGTTAGAGTTTTACTCCCTACAGGGTGTACTTTGAGGGTTAGTGACTCTGCAGACCGTTTACATGCAGAACAACCTTCATAACACACAAGGGGACGGGTAAGCATGACATGGGACCTTTAGGATCATTACCATCACTTCAGTCACATGCTGTTATCACATGGCAATACTTATCTTGTTGTATAATGTTTTTATAATTTCTTGTGATTTGGGGCTACAATAAATGTTGATTTGATTTGAAGAGATATGATCAAGCTAAGGTTGGACCGAGCCAAAATGGCCTCCTCTCAGGCCGAGCGCCTTCATGTTCTCTCTTTTAATTGAGAGAAAGCCCCTCCAGCAAGCTGCCAATCTTCCCACAAGAAGAAACCCTACAGGGAAGCTTTCCTGCAGCGATATGTCGAACCTCTCATCGTCCTCCTGTCGAGTATCAGCCTCTATTCTCACACAAACACATATCAAGTGAAATGATACGTAGTGCATACATGCAGTGATCTGGATACGAGTGCTTGATCCATAGGATTAGTGTGGATTAGCACGTATATCCAATTTCCCATGACAGCGATAATAATCTGTTTTTGATTTAATAACTATTAATCGTGTTGGGACAATATTTCTCCCCTCATGGAGTTCACTGCACCACCTTTCACCTGAATAATTGATCAATAATAATATATAGGTTAAGAGACACAAGGAGGTTAAAGTAAAGAAAGGAGGCAGATGTAATCATACTGTTGTATAGGGTTCTGTGTACGGTGCTCTGTCCATGTGAGGAAGGCCTTAAAACTCTTGCCAGATTTCATTTCACGCTCCGCAGAGCACAGTTTCTGAGACGGTGACATTTACATGGCCCTCTGTAGGCCCGAGGCTCTGCTAAATCAGGCACAAGGCCGATGGATGAGAGGAACAGAACATGCACACAGCACATGAGTGTAAAGAGAGCCGGATCAGCACATCTGGAGCGTTACAACCTCTCTGTGCAGGGTGTGGGAATACATGAATTATGCAGGGTAATATCTGCTGGTGAGATCTGAGTTTATCGGACAAATGGCGAAATATTCCGGTCAAAAATTGAAACGGAAGACTTTGTAAAGAATGATAACATCAAGGCATTTATATCATATTGAAATAATGAGACATTTAAGCTTGCATAACGGCGATCAGAGGTTTTCTACCAAAGCGCACCTACAGCTCGTTTTAAACGTTCTAGTCAATTAACTCTCTCCAGACGGATTAGGCACGACAGAAAAGTCACTCAAAGTCCTGATTCCTATATTTTTATACATTTTAATTTGGGTTTACAGCAAGTTATTTTCTAGCGGACAATACGACCGGAGAGATTGAAATGTGCCGGACTTCTTGAGATGTTTCCGGGTCAAAGTCTGGTAAAGAACTGCAGAAGGCTGTAACACAAGCACCAACTTGTCCATGTCCATCCCTCTGGGGCCATTTATTTAGAAATTGTCACCATTTTCCAAGAGTGCCGTCATTTCCAGCCGAGGAAAAAAGGCAAGCGGAAGTCATTTACTTGGATTTTGATGTGCTTTTTTTCAAAACCTCAAAGGATTATCTGCCAATTGAAGTTCTTGTATCCACTTTTGAAAGATTTCCCAGTATATATTGAGATGTTGCAGAATATATATCTGTACTGACCTTTTCCTAATAATGTGCAGCACATATGCAAGGCCATGAACTCTCATTATGTAAACAAACATAAGTGCAGAGTTTAGTGT
>NW_011353368.1:0-5551 GCF_000735185.1 Notothenia coriiceps | reverse complement strand
CTTCCCGTTAGTCTCGTCCCACCCCTAGTCATGACATAACTTCTGTTGTGATTTGACACTATAATGAATAAAGATTGATTGATATAGCTTTCAATTTTAGTCCTTGAGTTCATAGTTAAGTGCTTTATTTGTTAACTGCTATCAAGGAATATGACTCTCCTTTGTAGTATGCATGAGAGAAGATGCCGCAAGATTAG
Source organism: Notothenia coriiceps (assembly GCF_000735185.1). NCBI lineage: Eukaryota > Metazoa > Chordata > Actinopteri > Perciformes > Nototheniidae > Notothenia > Notothenia coriiceps. Next base: position 5,354 of record NW_011353368.1, on the reverse strand, counting down.
TGGACTTCTATGTAGTGTCCGCTGATAATGTAGTGGGCTGGTCTGGACAGAAAATGCCAGGGCTGAATTTTTGTCCCAGTCCACCCCTGCCCAGAAGCCATGCTTTGGGCTCCAGTACAGGCCCCAGCAGCCATGGTTCCGTGTTCCGGTTCCGTGCCCACACAGCCATGGTTCCTGCTCCAGTACCGGCCCACACAGCCATGGTTCCGGCTTCAGAACCGGCCCACACAGCCATGGTTCCAGCCCCAGTTCTGGCCCCAGCAGACATGGTTCTGGCCCCAGTTCTGGCCCCAGGAGCCATGGTTCCAGTCTTAGTCCTGGCCCCAGCAGCCATGGTTCCGGCCCCAGCAGCCATGGTTCCGGCTCCAGAACCGGCCCACACAGCCATGCTTCCGTGCTCCATTACCTGGCTCACACAGCCAGGGTCCAGGCTTCTGTTCCGTGCCCAGCAGCCATGGTCCCGGCTCCAGTACTGGCTCTCCGGCCGACGCCAGCTCCCCGTGTCCTGTCGGCATACCGGCCGACTCCAGCACCTCGTCTCCTGTCGGTGTTCCGGCCGACTCCAGCCCCCCGTGTTCTGTCGGCGTACCGACCGTCTCAAGTCTCCTCTCAAGTCCTCTCTCAAGTCCCCTCTCGAGTCCCCTCTCGAGTCTCTTCTCGAGTCCCATTTCAAGTCCCCTTTCGATTCCCTTTTCAAGTCCCCTCTCGAGTCTCTTCTCGAGTCCCTTCTCGAGTCCCCTCTCGAGTCTCCTCTTGAGTTCCCTCTCAGGTCCTCTCTCGAGTCCCCTCTCAAGTCACCTCTCCAGTTCCCTCTCGAGTTCCCTCTCGAGTCCCCTCTCAAGTCTCCTTTCGAGTCACCTCTTGAGTTCACCTCTCAAATCAACCCTCGAGTTCCCTCTCAAGTCCCCTCTCAAGTCACCTCTCGAGTTCCCTCTCAAGCCCTCTCTCAAGCCCTCTCTCGAGTCCCCTCGAGGACCAGTATGAATTACGGCCTGTACAGCCCCTCATAACTGTTGCTTGTGGAAGCAGATAGATGAAAATAATATCCGCCTGTGTGTGCCTTCTTAATAGTTTGTTTGCGTACCTCACTTCTCATGCACTGATTTGCTAAACTGAACAGCCAATCAGAGTGCGGAATCACATGCGGAAGGTGTCGGCACGGCCGAAAAGACACGACGGTGCGGGGCACACCAATCTGAGTAGGGCAACAGGACGCTCATCAACGGCCAGACATCTATCGACGGCCGAAATCGGCTTGGTGTGTCTGGGCCTTAAGAGCACCGACATCAGCCAATCCCATGCACTATTTGCAATGTTGAGAAAAAAAGTAAAATAATATGTTCATCTGCCCTGTGAAGCGGAACAGCTCCCACATTTGTAGGTAGTTTTGCCTGTAATCCTGCTTAGTTACTGTCAGTTTTCTAAAAACCTGAAAGTGTCCAGCCTCTCTGGGGGAGGATCTCTCCCTGAAGTTTACTCCACTTTTATAACAGTTATTAAACATTATTTTGGTGAGTTTTTCTCAAGCAACTGCAAGGGTCTAAGGACAGAGCGTGCCATATGTTGAACCTATTGTAAAGTGCCCTTGAGTGAAATAGGTAATTTGTGATATTGAGCTGTGGAAAAAACCAAGCTTTCCAGTGCCTCCTGCTTACTTGGATGTAACAATTACATAGATTATACTTATTTTACTTCCAATGTTATAACTGGGTTTTTTCATACTATAATATGCTCTACATTTTATTGTATTCACCTTTGCCCCTGTGGGTCTGTCTGTTGACATTTTGAAACATTAAAGGTCACCTATTATGCAAAATGCACTTTTTTATGTCTTTTATACATAAATATGTCTCCCCGGGGTGTAAGGAGACTCACAAAGTCTCAGAAAATAAAACCTTCTCTCTTTTCCTCCTTAACAACATCTCTAAAAACGGGGTTACAACGAACCTGATCCAGATTTGCTGCGGTCATGACATCATATCGGAAATGTGCGACATGTTTTGGACGTAATATGGTCTGTGTTTACATTAGCAAGCAACGCTAACACTCACCTTTAAATAAAATAAGGAAAAGAGTAAAAGGCAATAAGAAAATCTTCCGGGTGTGATGTAAATTGCAAACATAAAGAAAAGAAAAGAAAAACACTTGTTCTAAAGCATCTAGAAATCAGATAATAGAAGTATTTTATTTGCACAGCTTAATATATATTCACATATTAGATCACTTTGCTTACTGATTAAAATTCATGCTAATATTTTGTCTTCCCCTTACCAAAATGCTAATGATAAAATAGCAATACTTCAGAAACTGCTTCTCCCCTCCAGCTGAGGTGTTAATACATCACTGGTTACACTGGGGGTCAGGGGCTGTCACCTGCAAATTCCTCCTGCAACTGACATCCCATTCCTCCCTTGGAGCGTTAAAAGGCACTTTGACCAAACCTGCTGAACTGTAACGGAATATAAATAAAAGTACAACGAGCGTATTTGAGGGGAAGGGGGGGTTGCTGTGTCAATATATATTCTAATGAAGAAGCCATTTTCAATTACTGAGAGGGTTTATTCTGTAACTGAAGCAGCTTTAATGCCTAAAGTCCACACTGATGTAGACCAAATGTTTTGGTCTAGCAGCGGCTACTAACGCCACAAGGCATGGATTCCTTTCCTTTCAAATGCATGGTATATATTATGAGTAAAGTATCATTTTTGCTATTCAAACACTTAGGCATTAAAATATATAGCTGTGGCTTTCGTACCTTTTACATCACTAACCATTTCTCAATTGAGCAGATGGTTAAGATTGACACAGATGTTTGTATTAACTATACTGTATAACTATATGATGAATAGTAAGAGCTTTCTTCTCCGCCTTAGAAGAGCATATTTGAGCTGCTTTTCATGAAGATTAAAATAAAAATTCAAATAACTTATTTTACAGATGTGACAGCTGTCCGAACTACAGAATAGCACCTTTCAATGGTTTAGTCATTTATAGTCAGAGTATAGCTGTTTATCACTGTGTCCATGTTGAGCAAATTCATTACATTGCACTTAGCTGACAATCAGCGACCTGAATATGAAGAAGCAGCAGAAAGATAAATTGGCCAAACATGTTAGCACACTGGACCAAGACCGCACTCCATGGTGTTTAATAAGTTCTCCACTCTTTCCCTCTGCCCTCATCCTGTTGACCTGTCTGCAGGAATTCATTCAATCCACCATATCTCCTGCTGTCGGCACTCATGCAGAACCTGGACACTGGGAGAGTGGGGGGGCACAGTTCATCTCCTCACCCTGTGTTGCCCGATGTCCCCAGGCTTCTTCAGCTTACTTTATCCCAGTTTCTCTTTCACCCAGAGCTTAGTCCTTAGCCTATATCTTTACATTAAATTACTTGGTTAAATATGCTGTGTTTCACAAATGATCCTAGTGTTGCTTTGTGGGCAATAACCATCTGCATGAAGCATTCCTGTCCTCTGATATAAAGTTTGACATGGCTCTTGCCATCTTTGGGTGATGCTCCTGAGCTGTTAATGTTCTATTACATTACATGTTACTTGTTATACGCTTTTACTTTTACTACTTACATACTCAATACTGTGGGCATCCTCACAGGAGCAATTTGGGGTGAAGTGTCTTGCACAGGGACACAACGACATGCTGACTGCAGTGGGGTTTGAACCTGTAATCCCCTGATCCGAACACCAACGCACTAGCCCACTGCTCCACACGCCTATTAAACTTTTCTTTCTTCTACCTTTGAATATAATGTACTTAATGCAACATTATTTACTGTAGTTGGAAATCATCACTAAAGGGAAATAACTGTTCATCGGAAGCAAGAACATGTGCATCGAGTTCTCCAGTTTAAAATGTATGATATAATGTACTGTGCATTTATTTGTAACAATATATTAGTGTTTTAAAAAACTAGTAGTAATGTAAATGCTTTAGATGTAAAGTATATAATATATACTATATTGTAATACTAATTCTGGAAAACTCAAATTATTATGGTATCTAGAGTGTTTTAATATTATGCAGATAAAACCTGGCTTTATAGGCTACTGCTGTAACTTCATTAGGGATTTACTAAGATCTTTTTTGAGCCTCTAGATCACATCGTAATACTAAATTGAACCCTAATATTTTGTATTTAAACTTAATATTATTGCTTTCAACTAACCTAATACAGTCATGGGAAATCTGATGACATAATACATTTAATTAAAGTCAACCTTTCCGTTTTTCAGTGCCCTGGACCCCTGAACATCCTAGCCAAACTCCAAGGCAACAACAACATATTTACCCCCAAGCTTGCTAGAATATTTAGTCACTAAATGAATTATAAGACTGATGCACGTGCGCAGAAGTAGTGTGTGAAGTATGAGAGCGTGTAGCTCCCATATCAAACTTTTGGAAAAATCAGGTTATGATCAGATGAGCAAGTTGTTCAGTCAAAGTGTATAGTGAAATACGATGTGGGGAATGTAATGCCATCGAAAAAAGCAAACAAAAAGGCTAAAGTGCCATTGAATGAGAGCAGCGCTCTTTCGGGAGTAGTGACACACAAGCAGCAGAGGAGAACGCCATGGAAAGCAGGTCCTCGCAGGTGAACCACTCGGAGCTGTCAGCACTTATATGCACCATAGTAAGAGAGGAGATAGGGGCCGCTTTCGAGAGATTCCAGCCGCAGCTTGATGCTTTAAAGGGAGAACTCGACTCATGTTGTCAGAAGCTGTAGTGTCCCGTCAATTATGTTAAGTTTTGTCATGTTTGTGTTCTTCATGTTCATGTTAGTTTAGTTTATGTTCCACTTCCTACCACCTCGTCAGGATTAGAGAGGGAGACGAGTGGAAAACGGGGTTCAACACCCCAAGCGGACATTATGAATATCGGGTCATGCCTTTTGGACTATGTAATGCTCCTGCTGTGACATTTTGAGAGAGTATTTGAATGTTTCTGTTTTCGTGTATCTGAACGATATTTAGATTTTCTCCCCAGATAGTCAGTCTCATGTCATGCATGTCCGCCAAGTTCTCCAAAAGCTTCTTGAGAATCAGTTGTATGTGAAAGCTGAAAAGTGCTTAGACTTCCATGCAACCACTGTCTCCTTCCTGGGCTACATTGTCACCGCCAATCAGGTGCAGATGGATCCATCCAAGGTCAGTGCGGTGGCCAACTGGCCCACTCCTAATAGCAGCAAAAGAGTTCAGCAATTCCTGGGGTTTGCCAACTTTTACCGGAAGTTTATACGCAACTTCAGTTCTGTAGCCACACCTTTGCATGCTCTCACCTCCTCTAAAGTTTCTTTTCAGTGGACCTCCCAGGCCGAGTCCGCCTTCCAATGCCTCA
>NW_011353367.1:0-1867 GCF_000735185.1 Notothenia coriiceps | reverse complement strand
ATGCAATGACATATAAAGATTTGACACATTGGTCATGGCACTAAAATAAAGATCATGTGGCACGACTTTGTTTATTGTTTATCCTAAACACAATTCATTTTCAAGTTATTAGAAACTAAGCATAAGCATTAGGAAGGTTGATCCTTGTGGTTGTCATCTCCCCCTGTTTCTTAGACGAAATGAACCAAATAAACCAAATGAGCTCACGTGTCTCCATTGCCGTCCTGGACCCCACAGAGGTGTCTCTGGATGGCCAGAAGGACCCGCGCGTCCCCAGAGCTGCAGTACTGAAGCAGGGCAGCCGCCGTCTGCCGGGCGCTGAGAGACGCTCGGGAGCGGAGGGCGGCGGCTGGAGACAAAACACAACCAGCTCGTTAAGTATTGTTAGAGAACTCTCCCTGGTCCCCGGCTTGAGCTTGAATCTCAGGATCCATGTATCTGTGATCCTCTCCAGAATGGAAGTAGTCATCACATACAGAGCATCAACTAGTTCCTGAACAGTGTCCTTCACATGCTGATATCCAAGAGAGGGAGTTCCACAGTCACAAGATGGAGGAATAGAAAGCAGTATTCAATGTTTACTTCAGATTAGCTCCACGTCAGAAATGAGCATGCTTGTCATATGTCTCTCTCCATAGAGGCTGAATCATCATGTTAATCACATAGCTATCATATGCCTCAAACAGTCCTGATGCTCTTCTAGGTAATCACACATCCTGTCATGTTCACAGCTGCAGTTGATACCTTTGTTATCAAGTTACTCTCATGTTGGAAGAGGACACTCAGGATTGTCCCAACAGATATATATATATATTTGTAAGGAATCAGATCAAGTTTTGTTTCTTACTGAGCTGAAACAGCTGCTGCTGCAGAGGGGAGCCTGTCTGTCCTCCTGTCTGTCCTCCTGTCTGTCCCTCGGTCTGAGGGGCAGAGCTTGACATCTGAGCCCCTCCCCCTCCGCTGAAGCCAGAGAATCCTCCGGTGAAGAAGACTCCTCCTCCTCCTCCTCCGTTCATCTGCTGGTTGAACTGAAATCCTGCAGAAAGAATCAAATTGCAGGTTAGCCATAGTTAGCTGGACGAAGGAAATGCAGGAGTAAAGTTCCAGAACATCTGAAAGTACGATGCTACGCAGTTAAGTATCGAGCTAAGAAGCTAAAGCACAATGCTTAAAAGTTGAAGTCTGATGCTAAAGCTAAAATAAGATGCTATGAAGCTAAAGCACGATCTCAATAAGCACTGCCAATATTTCTAAACGATATGAGACCAAACATTGTGTAATACATTTCCAATATGGTATGAGTGTGTGATGTGAAGAGTGTTTATTATTAGATTTATAGATACGTGGGCGCTAATACTCAGCCTACCCTGCAATACACTATTCAGGGGTTTGGTCAAACACATTGGATACTTGATATGCTCCATTTCCACAGTCCTATTTCCACATGGTTGAGTTTCACTGGAGTTATTTCTCCTGCTCCTCTGAACCTACCTCCAGCTCCTCCTGCAGCTCCTCCTCCGAACCCCCCTCCTCCTGCTCCTCCTCTCCAGGGCTCGTAGTGAGGCAGCGGCTTCTGCTTCTTCCTCAGCACCTCCTCTTTGTCTGAAAGAGTTGACATTTCAAAAGTTAATTGAAGTAAAAGCGGGAAGACATGAAACGAGTTTTCAAAGAAAACGTCCTCTTTGTGGTTTTTGAGTCTGCGCCTGATGAGTGAGAGGGAGAGTGAAACCGCTCTGAGGGAAACTTTAACCCCGACAACATGCTGCTGTGCTTCTGTACGGGGATTCACCGGCCTCCATGTTCCCCTCCGTGTTCCCCTCCGTTTTCACCTCCATGTTCCCCTCCGTGTTCCGTGTTCACCTCCGTG
>NW_011353366.1:0-13803 GCF_000735185.1 Notothenia coriiceps | reverse complement strand
CACACACACACACACACACACACACACACACACACACACACACACACACACACACACACACACACACACACACACACACACACACACACACACACACACACTTCGTCACCTACAAATTGAAGACACATGAGCCAGGAAGTTATGCCCAGCCTGTTGTGTAGAGCAGAGAGATACTAGCTGTAGATTGTCAAAGAGGGTTTTATTCTTCATATTCTATCCCGGTCCTCCAAGATCAATCTGATCAGCTTAACCTCAATAAGGTGTTTATATAGTCCAACTCCCCACTTGAGTATATTTTCTTTTCTTCAACAATCAACTTAGATCTTGATTGAGCTTTAAACAGACAGATTATACCCTACAAAATAACTGCATTCTTTATCTGGGGACAATAACCCAAACCCCCCAACATAGTGTAAAAGCTGTGAAGCAAACTAAATGTTGAGTGGCCTTAGATATTTTTGATATGCTATGCTTTATTGAGTAAAGAAGTTTTAAGGTTTTAACTTCACATGTAGTGTTAAGAGCCTTATTTGAAAAAACATTGTTCAACAGATAAAACGTAACGTTAAAGCCATAATGAACTCAAAGCTAATATTTAGATGAATACTTAATACATTCATTTAGGGTGAAAGAATGATTATATTAACAGCCTGTTAAACATGGTGTTTTAAAGATGTGTCTGAATAAATGGTTGTGTTACATTTTGAATGGAAAATGAGTTATGTTTACTTTGCCTTTGGTCTTCCAGGCAACTACATTTACAACGTTTATTTCAGTGTGGAGATTACATGATACACAATGAGTTGGGCAGCGGAAAGTATACTGCCTGAAATATAACTGAAGTTTTGTTATTTTGAGAGCTATTTCAAGTCGAGAATTGTTAGTTTATTCAGTATTTGACTTTAGACCGGTGGCTGATGATTATTTTGGATTGCTTGTCATCCACACGGCTCTATAGTGGCTTCTTGGAAAGTTTGGATGCCACTACAGATAAAAGGAAATGCTAACATGTAGTATATAGACAAATAGTCTTCAGCAGTCAGGACGAGAGTCTTTAAAATGGGTCTCCCCTTATAGAGAATGGGATATAAGTAAAAGACACATACAGGCTCGTACACACACACACATTATCTAAGACTTACCTTGAATGAGTACTCTAGTCGCACCAGAAAAGGGAAGCTGACAGCCTGAAGGATCCTCTTCTCATTCAGAGTGTGCTCTATTTGTTTGAGCTTCACCACCTGAAAGGCAAAAAATAGGGATGGAAAAAGGAGAGTTTAGATTGCAACAAGAAATGAGTTTTAACAACAATAAACAACAGCCACTGTACTGATACCTATGGATAGAACAAATAAACTATGCTCCCATCCAAAACACTGAGCTATGCATGTGTACTTCGTTAGATAACACATTAAATAGCTATAGCTTAGAAAGTAAAAGGCAACTAAGGACAAAAGGCAATAGTTCAAAAATAATTTTAAAAAGTGATTAAGATTATCATGTTTCCCCCCACATCATAATCTCTACTCCGTACAGTCTGCAGCTTTTAGGCTCCACATGCTTTATTTACCTCAATGCCTTTAGTTTATGGCACTCATGGCCAACAGCTGTCTATCTATTTTTCCATTTGTGTTTGCTTTTGATCAGGTTATTTCACCTGGCTGGCACTATTACATTGTGAATAGGTCAACATTGCACACTTAATGTAAATAATATCCTACTTTTAAATTGTGTTAGCTGTGTTTGGCCCTTCATAGAGTTTATTTGTCAGGCAGTCTACAGATGTTTATCTTTCACAGTCGACTTTTTAGTTCCGTTTTCTATTTTGGGATGTTTCTATTGAATTTATTTTCTACTCTTTTGATGTGCAATGTCTTCAAAACATATTCAAAAAGTATATCTTTATTATTTGCTGCACAAACCATTTTCTTTCATCTTTTGTTGGTCAAGCGACACATACACACATCCAATTATTTTTCAAATGAGGTTAATTTGGATAGTAGGACCATGAAAATGTACTCTTCCTACGAGTATTTCCACTTTTCACTTTCAAAGTAAACCAAGATAAAGGTCATGGGGGATTAACACAATAGTAAGATCAATACCATTTAGTTACTGAGGCAGAGGAGGGTGCCTGCTCTTTTAGTAATCAGACACACTACTAAAAGTATACACTAATTAAAGTTAAAAAACGACACTTTGAAATACAGGCCTGAATAGGATGAACATACAGGAGGAATATATTCTAAGCAGGTGGCATCAAATTGGCCAATTACATCAGCTGCTTGTATCCTTTAAAGGAGGGCTGTCTCTCTCCAGATGCAGAGACAGGAAGTAAAACAAAGAAATGCATACCGTTTGTTATATAATATAAGGAACTCTAAATGAGACTATACAGAAACCTAAATATATAAGATTTCTTTATTTCTATACCTGCTAGGAGTCTGGCCCAGCATGCATTTGGTCAAACAGTTAGCCATGTTTCCAGCACATGTATAGAAAAACAACATTTGCTTTCACTATTCGGTGACCTATTCTGTTAACCTGCATGTATTTTGACTGTATTAATGTGGTAAAAGAACCTAAGCCACTTGGCAATTCGCATATGTTATCTACAAACATGTTAAGCCCATCTATAAATATTAGATAATTAAAGGGGATCGGCGCAGGGACACTTTAATTCTAAATTGGGAATCAGAATGGCTCTACTTGATGTGATTTGCATAAAGACAACCACGGCTCAGCCACTCCAGCCGATGCCTGCTTCATCACAAGCGGGTTCAAAGAGGTTCAAAGGGAAACAAAGGAATAAAGGCTTGCACCTGTACGAGAGTCTCTGCATCTTTGCACTGGCATATTGCCAGGATTTGATATCCACGAATATTTCAAGGCTTGCAGGTTCATTTCCACATCAATTGTAATTTCCTTATTTTCTATGAACATAGTGCAAGTGTCCCTAAATGCCAGTTAACACCCTCCATCCCGACTGACCTTCTGCTTGTTGAGGATCTTCATGGCATAATGCTGTTCCGTTTCTTTGTGCTTCACCAGCATCACACGGCCAAATGAGCCCGTGCCGAGGGTTTTCAACCTCTCAAACTGCTCCAGGCCAGCCGTGTTCTGAACAAACATTAAGGGTTAGTGGATCCTTGTGAAACTGGAGGGTGAGTGTTGTGGCGTGGAAAGTTTCATTTGCTAATGTGTCCAAGGCTCACATTTAACTTCTAACATAGTTTATGTATGTTTTTGTACAGGTTAGCAATGACCAAGTATAATCACAGAGTAAATCATGTGTATCAAGCATGGTATATATGGACTATTAAAGTATGTAAAGCATCAAAATGCATACTGGATAAGTCCTGATTGAGATCATCAACATAAAGTTTGCAAAGAAGTCACACTGTCACATGTGAATGTGTTTTTTTTCATAACTACCTGCTTAAGGTTATGAAATATTATCATAGTGTCTGTAAAATATGTCTTAAATCTTTGTTGCATAGCAGCCCACAGAACATCCATGGCTTGTATAATATTCCTAGGGTTTAAGGATACAGTTGAAATTAAAACCACAATCTTAACAAGGATTTTTAAAATGCCTGCAGATGAAAAGGATTGTAAAAAATGCATGTAAAACAAGCCATATATTGTTCAATGCAATGCTATCCATCACATGTGTCATAACTCATCATATATAAAAAAAAACACAAAATCAATTTTAGAGGAAATAGGGCAATATGGTTTTGATCTAAATCAATAAATGATGAAACATCACCCAACATGTTTTACAAGTATATAGAAATGTACATTAAAAGTGGTATTCACGATTTTAAATTGAAAAGAAGGAATCGTAGAGGGAGATAATACAAGTCACATTCCTGTTATTGAGATGAACACTAACCTGTGCAGGGATCTCCCACTTCTTTAGAAAGTCCTCTTTGGCTTTAACAAGGAACTCCTTGACTGTAAAGGAAAGATGTTGGTGTGTGAAAAGAGTTGAAAAACCAGAAAATAAATAGGATACATCTGGTGTTAAATGATAATAAGTTGTAAAGAGCAGGTGTGCTTTCTATAGCCCAGCTAACACCAAAAGAGGAACAATTGATAGGATGGCATGCAACAGGTGCCTAACAGGTTGAAACATGAATCTAAACTTAAAAAGCTGAGCTATATCGTTTAAGACTAAACTTTGTGTTTTTGTGTTGTTACTTGTCATAGTAAAACTGTTGTAGAACTTTAAAGATCTCTATAGTCTAGGGATGTAAAAGACAAGGGCCTTTTACAGGCAGTAAGGAAAGAATATTTGAGTTGCATAGAAAGCTGTTAAAGAAAAGACAATCTGTGTCTTTGCTGCTTCATCAATCTCTTGTGAGTATCCAGCTATTTGAAAGTGTAATACTATATCACAGGACAAGCATGCTACTTAAGTGAGAAAGAAAACAAAATTATAATTCACACAAATTTGAATCAAACATTTCCTGAAAACAGATCAAGGGTTATAACCAGCTGCGTGGATATGGTAGGGATAAGTGAACTATAGTAATGCCACAGAAAACACTTTTTAAATCAAATTTCAAGGACTCTCTTCATCATCAATGTAAGTTGTTTGTTGAAAAACATATCTGGTTGAAAGGACACCGTTTTAATAGTGATGCACGGTTGTAGCATGCTATTAGGCTGCTAGCCAGTACTCAGACTGGCTTGAGTATGAAATACACACACATCTGCATTTATTATGCATCACTGCTGACAGACATTTAAATAATAGTGGCTTTAGTTGATGTGTCATTGTAAAAACCGTGGTAAAAACTAAATAAATACCAGTCATATTTCCTTGGATTCACAGTACATCAGACACAAACTCTTTTTGGATTCTCAGAGAATATATTCAGCTCACCCACACACAGTTAAAGCAGCATCTCTTTCCAAATGTGTGGAGAAACAGGCCTAGTGTTTGGGAAATATCTGACAGTCAGAGTGTTATGATATTGCCAATATTTCAGCACATTGAATATTCCAAGATGCTTACAACTGCAGTTGGCAGTTTTTCAGCTTACAGATATATTTGGCTATGGAAACAGATCAAAATCCTGCTTCGTCCTACCTTAGCACACACATTTAAATTAAAAACCTGAACAGTAAGCCTGAGCCTCATTTGAAGAGAGATTCCCTTCCATCTACATACATGATCCTCGATGTAAATGTGCAGGGCACAGGCTGATACAGCAGCGAGGACTTGTCATGGACGTACGAATGGATCTTAATGAATGGGAAAGCAAGCATCTAGGCCTCTAATTGACAGTGTATGGATTGTTATGTAAAGCTAACATAGCCTGCTGTATAACATCGTCTCTGATCATTTCATGAGGCTGTTACAGAGCAGGTGTTTGCTCAGGAGTAGTGTGTATGTTACCCACCGCTTTCCATCTCGCTTCCCTTCCTGGCCGTGGGCGCGTTGCCCATGATGACAACTTGTCAACGGGCAATCCGTGGCTTTTTGGCCGCCCTACAGCCTTGGCAAGCCGGTCAAAGCTCGATTAGGTCTGAATGGTGCTCCTTAAATCCACCTGTTATAGTAAGCAAGCGTTCACTCCGAGGTTTTGCTCCTTAATAGGCTGACAGCTGCTGATGCGGTGCCACGGAGATGCGGTGCCACGGAGAGACGGTGCAGCGGACTCACTCACTCCACGGTCATCCCTCCACCGGCGACCGGAATCGAGTTTAGATCCACGGGGAACTATCACTTTGGTGTCTCGGTCGCTGGGGCTTCACTGGACTGCCAGGCCGACCTCGGCGCAGTTGGCCTGAACACGGAGGATCCAGTCTTCTCCTGTCCCTCCTTGCAGCCCCCTCCGAGCGAGGCCCCCCGGCTCGCCACCTCTCCCCCAGCCCAGAAAAAAAGCTATGCCGACGGCGGGGATGCAATATTATCAACCAAAAGCCTTCCACCTTTCGTTACCGAACCCAGCTTTTAAAAATGGTTCCTCGGCGGGCTCCGACAACGACGGGAATTCGCCCTAATCAACATTGGCCCCCTGTAGCCTCGGAGACGAGCGAGATGACGGAACTACAGCCGAGCGAACGTCCCGCCTACCCGCCAGAATCGGGAATGAATGACAGCTAAAGCTAGGCAACTGATTGGCTACCTTTCTACAGCGCTGTCCCATGGAGCGTTGTAATTGGTCCTTTGCAATCCATCATTAACGGTAGCGTACCGCCGCCATAGCAAGCGACGGGAACGTCAGTGATTATTTTCCTCCCGACGACGTACGCGCCCACTTACTCCGGTTGCTCTCCTCCATTGGCTTGGCGTGGTCGAACCGTGGGAATCTCAGTGAATGCGTGGATATCTATTGGCTGTATTCAGTGGTTGACAGGAATGCCCCCCCCCCCACACTCGTCCAAAAAAAAACTTCCCTCCCCGAGCTTTCATACACCCCCTCTCCCCGCCGCCGAGCGACTGATACACGTTTGGCTGAGTGACGTCAACTGCGAGCTATTTATAGAAATGTTGGTCAGAATTTAACGCACGCGCCGCGCGGCTGGCAGGACTTCTGAACAGATCGCAGACGGTCTTGCATGGAGGGTAGAGTTTATCTGGTAGGAAGTGAATCACAGGAATAAACCAATTTTACAATCAGTGTTGGCTGAAAACACGCAGAGCCTCACTCTCAGTCTGTGTGGACCGTCGACGGTTACAGTCAGACTCTTCGAACAGCATCTCGTGTCATCCGCACCTTCCGGTGTACCAAATGCCCAAGGGCCCCTTCTTATCATGATCCTGAAAAGCCTCAATTTCATATAGATTTGCATCTAAATATCACATTTTAAGATTTATTTGAGTCTATAAGTCTAATTTAAAAAAAAGGCCCATTAACAAACACCCAAGCTATAAATAAGACATCCCTACAGCTACTGCAGGGTCTGACACCATCATATTATGGCTCTGCAGCCTTCTACTTTATTTTATATATATTCTATAAGCCTAAACAGGTGTATAAGCTACAACTTGTAAAATATGAAGCCCTATATTCATGTGACATCTCAGTGTGTTTTGATTATATAATAAAGCTTTTATTTATTATCAGTGCTTGTTGAACATTTAATCAAATTATTTCTGTGGCACCTCTGGTTTTCAGAAATGCAGTGGTGGGATGCAACCATAGACTGTATATATAAAGGCTGCAACCATGGTGTTACCATTGTCATTTTGAAAATAAAAAACCAGAAGGTAGGTAAAATAGAACCAACAACGCAAAGCAGATAAGGACTAGTATCAAACTTACATGCTTAAAATACCATTAGTAAAAGTGAATGGATTAGCTTGTGAATTTCTCCCCTGGGATCAATCCTACCTTAACCTATGATAATGCATCATTTTTCAGATTATTATTCTTCAATATTATTAATCTGATACCAAAAGACACAATCCTATACACAAGCTCATACACAATCCTTGTATTGGTCTATTAAAGTATATTTAAAAAGGTCAATTTAAGGACCATACAATTGAACTGCGGTTAACGCACCCAATACATTTCCTCCACTCAGGCAGGAGAAGCAACAATTGATTTTGATACCAATTGTAATGTATGCACCATTTTACATACAAGACTACTTATTATAGATTTGCTTTAGATTTTGCATTTTTTAGATCTAGACCGCAGCTATTCAGTCTTGCTAAACAGTGAGAATAGTAAAAGGACAGAAGTAACAGATGAAGGCAGAGGAGCCAGTCCCTTCACCTCAGAAGAGATAAAATCAGCAGACAGCCCCCCTCCCTTTTGTGCTGCAGTTGCCTAGCAACATGAGGCTAGAGTGAGAATGGTGGAGAGAGGCTGCTATATTTTATGAATGAAATTGGAAAAAAGAAAGGGCGCCAGAGAGGGGAGGGGAAAGAGTGGGCGACACACACACACTGCTGTTGCTGTGCTCTCCTCTCCTCTAGGTGGAAAGCAGCTGTGTAAGCACGATGTGATGACCAGAAAGCAGCACTAGGTTCACAAAACAAACTTTATTAACCCCATCACTGTTACAAATACTGAGGCAAAGAATATATAGTAAGTATAAAAAACATGCCTTCCCTTCCTGAAGACAAAATAAGCGCTGAGAAAAAACATTATTTACAATTAGCCTAAAACACCCAAACCACATGGCTGCAACACAGAATCCATTTCTCCTGTTTCCTTCACATACATGGTTTGTGCATAATTACAGACAGACATTTTTTGTAACATTTTAAAGAACATTATCTGACCTGGAGCCTGTTTGAAGAGGCTGTTTTACAGACTATTAGTAAGCGTTAGACAAATAAATCCTGCTTCTTGCAACAGGCCCACACGGCATATATTTCATACCCAATATTGTTGAACATGTAATTCAGATGCAACAAAATCAAGCTCAGAGGAGACAAACCTTCAGAACAATTATTTATTATAAGCAGCTAGTGCTACATCTATTCTGAGTACTGCCCATAGATTTGATCTGTGCTCCAGAGGATAAAATGAGCAGCACAGTATGAGTATGACTTGCTTTGAGGATTTGGTGGTCTTAAGATCACCCAAACTTGAGGACTTTTAACTTTCTCTGACTCAGCTTTGACATTATCTTATACAGTAAAATAAGGCAATGTTGGTTGTGCAGGTTGGTGTGTCGAAATGCACAAGAGACAAAAACAGTTTGTTATATTTCCAGATGCATCCCATTTGTGTGTGCTGTATAAAAAGATTGTTCCTGCTGCCATATCCCTGCTTCCTGTTAATTTCCACACGTTGTCTGGATAAATCCAAGGTCTCTTTGTCCGAATGGGTGTTTTCACTGTGGTTGAGTGTATTGAAGGAAGAGCTTCTTGTCCATTATGTTATTCTGATGATTCTTACATGCAGTCCATTGAGTTTTCCGGCATCAGCCCAATAGTTGGCATCTTTCCTGGTAAACAGGACGGAGGGAGCATGCCGCTGATGTTGGGAGACGGGTCAACATTTTCGCCGTCCTCCATCTTGTCTGCTGAGCCCTCCCAGTTGATATGGAAACGGGTGACACGGGGGTTTGAGGCCAAAATGTTTCTCAGGAGCTGAGAGAATTTGGGAAATGACAGATTTACTTTTTATGGTTGAGATATCCTCACTTTTAGTCCCAAATATGGGTAAAGTCTCAACACTTTTCTTAATGCAACTAAACACCATCTTTTCA
Source organism: Notothenia coriiceps (assembly GCF_000735185.1). Taxonomy (NCBI): domain Eukaryota; kingdom Metazoa; phylum Chordata; class Actinopteri; order Perciformes; family Nototheniidae; genus Notothenia; species Notothenia coriiceps. The sequence continues at coordinate 4,614 of NW_011353366.1, read as the reverse complement.
TTAGTGCCCACCCGCCTGGTAAACATGCGATGACTGCAGGATTGTGGACCTACAGCCAAAACTGATGTAATCTTGATGGCTTTCCATGCCAGGAAAAGAAAGAAAGACAGGAACATCAGGAACTTTTTTTAAAAAGTTGGGATCCCTGTCAGGTGAATATAAAAAGGTCCCTTTTCTACATACAGTAGAAGTCACAGAGCATACTTCAGAGAGTCATGGTCAGTGTTGAGTAGGCTTCTGTTCCACTGGCTTGCATTGATGCTACAGGGCTCCTCTTTATCAGGCTGAGGGTTAATGGAGTGTGTACTGTAGGTGTATATTACAAGCTAAATAAGTAAATACTTTGTATCCCTGATATTAGAACCCCTCACTTATTATTTCAACCAGAAAGAAAATGTTTGTCTGCATTTAACACCTTCAGCTCTCGTGGAGTTTTGACAATGAGTGGGCATTGTGTAGCCCAGAGTTGAATGCAAACAAAGTGTAGGTTATTTTGTATCTCTATTAAAAGGCAAACAAAAGCCATTATCAATATTTAGCCAACTGAAAATGTTTGTGCAAGGCTAATAAAACATCATCCCCCTTTATGTTTTAACTAACTCTAACCTGCATTGAGCGGTATAGGGCTGCAAATGGACTGGGATTATTTTCCTTATCAATTCAACTTTAGTTTTTTTTTTTTAATCAAGCAATCATTCAGCAAAACTTTTAATTTCAGAAGAAAAGAGCAGAAAACTAATTATAATCTCTAAGATGCATATATTTGGGGTCTTTGACTTACTTTTGCGTTATACCAACAGAAAAATAAGAATTAAGAGAGAACAACTAAAGATAAGGAAACATTTACTTTATACAAAGTATATATATATTTGAAGTTTATGTTATACTCTTGATGCCAATGTATCCTGTCATTTCCATGTTCATAGCACCAGAGGGCAGTAAAAACTGTGTGTGCTTAAAAGACCCTTTCGACAAGCATGGCCCATCACTGTAGTGTATGTCTGCAGATTGTTGCGAGTGGGCTTCCTACGCTTCTATCCGTAAAGTAATGCAATGCCGGTCTTTGCTGAGTGTATGCATGCATTACCTGAGCGTAGTCTGGTTTCAGAGGTGGGTTTTCCCTTAGTTCAGGATCTGTGTATTCATTGTTGACATAGTAACCGATGCGGATGAACTCCTGTCCACGGTAGGTGCAGGTTATAAGGACAACAGTCACTCCTACAGCGTCAGTCTCTGGAATCAGCCCTGTGTTAGGAGCATCCGCCTGGGGGTACGAGAGGAACATTACAAATACATAAATCAGATTGAACTAAACCAAAGTATTTATCCTATTAATGCAGCACTGGGCAAAAGGAAGAACAAAACTAGGGAAATCAAACACTTTCACCCACATTTATTTGGTGAGAAGTTCTATAATTCCCTGTGGTCTAGCTTTAAGAGAAGAGAAGTAACATGTGAAAAAAGCTTACATACCTGAAACACAAACATGTGTCTACCAGCTGGTACCGGGCCGACTAGAACAGAGTCCAGAACCTGGTCGTATTCCTCGCTCTCAGCTGAACCCACATAGATGATCTTCCACTCAAGATCTGAAACCATACACAACAGTGAGACTTTCAAAGCAGAACAGAATAACATCTGCAGCGTATTAACAACGCTTCTCTTTGCAGACCTTTGTGTGTAATATAATCAATGAAAGCAGAATACATTTCATTCACTGTTCGAAACAGTGTAGTGTACAGATTTCAAATATGCATTAAATACAGAACTTATGGCACATTTGTACTTTCTATCGACCCTAACATTGAGGTAGGTAAATCAGGGGACAGAGGGGGATCTGTTCAAACTTAAAAAAGGTATCTAGCAAGGCAATATGGTTGCATTCTTTGACATTCCCAGTTATGGGACTTCTGCCACCATTACAATATTAGCTGAATATCAAGTAACATGACCTAAGAAAAATAGGTCCTTGAATTTCCAGTTTCACCATTGGGCCAAATATCTACAGTAAAAATCAATAAAGTGATTGGCTTCACCCGAGTTCATTTCTACCCCTTTTACAATCAAAAATTCCCTACAATAGATCCAGTAGATAGGTTGATGAAACTTAATATTTCCTGGTATGCTTAAAATTGATGTCACCATCGATTGCTTGCATTCCCAGAAAACACTCAGTTTCCAGTTTATAAGTTACACCAAACTAAAAATAGTATGGTGCTCCAAAAGAATCCCACTTTATTAAGGCTATAAATGTTCAGTTTGTGCTGAAACGGTTTGAGTTTAATCAACTCTACAATAACTTGGATAGGGGTAGGGAGGCATGTGGCGCAGTGAATAGAGCCTTGGTGTTGGGATCAGGGGGTCACAGGTTCAAACCCCACTGCAGTCAGCATGTCGTTGTGTCCCGGGGTAAGACACTTCACCCCAAATTTCTCCTGTGGGGATTGTCTACAGTGTTGAGTATGTAAGTCGCTTTGGATAAAAGCGTCTAACAAGTGACATGTAATGTAATGGAATGTTAGGATTACATTGTGTTCATCACTGTTGTGTTTAGGCTGAAACAGTTTGTGTACCTAATAAACTGGCGAATGGCGAAAAACTCCGCTCAGTTCGCGGCAACTCGTTGAGTTCGTCTGTTGCTACAGTAACATAACTGATACAACCAATCAGCTTCTCGGGAAACAATCCTCGGATTTACCCTGAACCAATCATTGCATACAGGAGGCGGGGCCATGAGCACAAGCGCGCCAGCGCCAATTTTCAATAACTTGTCAAAGGATATCTTGCTATTTAGCCCCTAGGACAGCTAATAGTGATACATCGTCGAAAAACACAACGTTCTTATCAACAAACTAAGATTCGTTCATCTACATTTGGTGTATTAGATACAACTAAAGCAGAAGGCGAATATTAATACTAATATAGCTAAAATAACAAAGAATAAGAAAATAGTTAGCTATAAACAATACCCACCTTCCGGCAAATCCTCCATGCACTCAAACGTTATTTCAAACTGAAAGGGGTTTCCAAAAGGGCTCGGGTTGTCCAACACAGCTACATTTAACACTTGGACCTTGGCCATAGCGCTATCTTCTGAGGCACTTCGACCTGGAAAATTAACTTAAATTCGCTGATCCAATTGTAACGACTCCCTCGGCATTGACTATCGCTGTTTTCTTGGACTCGCACGCTTTGACGTTGCCTGTCGTTAAAGTTATGACTTTTCTTCTCCGAGAACACCAACAAAACCCAAAGGCGGCCGGGCTAAAGGAAGTACGTCACTCTTTTCGTCTTCTCCGTCTGTATTTCTGGTAGCCACACGCTGCATCGCGGCGCGATGCTGCCTCCTAATGTGTATGTGTTAAACTACAGATCATACAATACAAATAAAGCACTTTAAAACCAAAAGTGCTGTACAGAGACGTAAATACATAAAATACAAAAAGCACACAGTTTAGTTCACAAACATAACATAAGTAAAAATACAAATAAAAAGGGAGAAAACTATAAATAAACCAGAATAAAATAATAAATTACTACATTTGTCACTCAGGCAAGAAAATAAAATTAAGGGTAAACAGACTACAGTCATAAGATTCAGAAAAATGCAATCATTTTTAGGTTTATCCCATTCTCTCACCTTCGTAAGATAGAAGAATGACAATGAAGATACTGTTAGATAAATTGATGTATTTTTTCACTTGAATTTTGTGAGAGGCTGTGGCCTGCTTGTTTCTTGATTGTGGGTTTTGCTCAACCCAAACAATCAATAAAACAGCATTTTCAGCTACACATTTTTGAGTGTTTTTCTTTTTGTTGGTAGTTTTATTACAGTTGTCATTATGTATTGTATTGTCTATATAATCTTTCAAATATTCTGAATCACAGCCAATTTGAAATTGTTTTATACATTGTTAAACTTCCTATACATTTATCCCCTGAACTCAATATTATATATATATATATTTAATATATTGCTTCGGTTAGAACTCATCGAAGTTTACTATAGCCAACAAAACAGTCAAATATTTGTCAAATTTTCTACATCAACTAAAAGTAAATATGAATATAAGACACAGAAAATGAGATTAAGATAATTTAATTTCAATCAATACACTGACATTGCAAGTCCATACATCTTATAGCAGTGAAAGTCGTACAAGATGGGAATAATGTCAAAATATAAACAATTCCAAAAGCAATTAATTCCATTACTGCTGACATCCAAAGAGTTGGTACTGCTGGACCATCTCCTCCATGCCCAAACAGGTAGGTCTGTGTTCATCAGCTTGACACTCAGCTTCTATGGGCCAGTACTCGATCCAGGTTCTTTCTCCAAGTACATACTGATACCTAAGGAGAGCAGAGTGAAAAACACGTTAGGTCTTCATCATGTGAACAGCTAACTGTAACATTCAAACATAACATAAGAAAGCCTCCTTCCTCCTTCTGGATACTTTATTACTTGATCAATGGCAACAGTATCAAATCAAATCAAGTTTTATTTATATAGCATATTTATAAACGATATTTGGTCGAGCCAAAGTGCTGTACATATAATACAAATAGCCTACAGTAGAGACACTTTACAGCTAATACAACAGCACAGATTGT